>NW_011489700.1:14136-15933 GCF_000754665.1 Bison bison bison | reverse complement strand
GACAGCCCAACAGGCTCTCCCGTCCCTGGGATTCTCCAGGCAAGAACACTGGAGTGGGTTGCCATTTCCTTCTCCAATGCGTGAAAGTGAAGTCACTCAGTCATATCCAACTCTTTGCGACTCCAGGGACTGCAGCCTACCAGGCTCCTCAGTCCATGGGATTTTCCAGGCAAGAATACTAGAGTGGGGTGCCATTGCCTTTGCCTTCTTAGGTATGTTTATTCCTAGGTATTCTTTTTTTACAGTGGTAAATGGGATTGTCACCTTAATTTCTTTTTCTGATCTTTTGTTGTTAGTATATAGGAATGCAAGAGATTTCTGTATCCTGCAACTTGACTAAATTCTTTGATTAGCTCTAGTAGTTTCCTGATTGCATCTTTAGGATTTTCAATGTATAAAATCATGTTATCTGCAAACAGTGACAGTTTTACTTCTTTTTCCATTTGGATTCCTTTTATTTATTTTTCTTCTCTGATTGCCATGGCTTGAACTTCCAAATAATGGAATAATTCAGTAATTATTGAATAATAATGGTGAATGTGGACACCTTTGTCTTGTTCCTGATCTTAACAGAAATGCTTTCAGTTTTTCACCATCGAGAATGATGTTTGCTCTGGGTCTGTCATATATGGCCTTTATTGTGTTGAGGATATGTTCCTCTATGCTCATTTTCTGGAGAGTTTTTTTAAAATCATAAATGGGTATTGAATTTTGTGGAAATCTTTATCTGCATCTATTGAGATGACCATATGGTTTTTATTCTTCAGTTTGTTAATATGGTGTATCACAGTGATTGATTTGCATATATTGAAGAATCCTTAAATCACTGAGATAAATTCAACTTGATCATGTTGTATGGTCTGGTTTTGGTATCAGGATGATGGTGCCTTGTAGAATGAGCTTTGGGATGTTCCTCCCTCTGCAATTTTTTGAAAGATTTTGAGAAGGATAGATGTTAGCTTTTCTCTAAATATTTAATAGAATTTGCCTGTGAAGCCATCTGGCCCTGGGCTTTTGTTTGTTTGTTAGAATATGTTTAATCACAGTTTAAATTCCAGTGCTTGTGATTGGTCTGTTCATATTTTCTATTTTTTCCTGGTTCAGTCTTGGAAGGTTATACTTTTCTAAGAATTTGTCCATTTCTTCCATGTTGTCCATTTTATTGGCATATAGTTGCTTGTAGCAGTTTCTTTGGAGAAGGAAATGGCAACCACTCCAGTACTCTTGCCTGGAAAATCCCATGGACGGGGGAGCCTGGTGGGCTGCCGTCTATGGGGTCGCACAGAGTCGGCCACGACTGAAGTGACTTAGCAGCAGTAGCAGCAGCATTAGTTTCTTATGATCCTTTGTGTTTCTGTAGTGTTGTAACTTCTTTTTCATTTCTAATGTTATTGATTCAAATCTTCTCCCTTTTTTTTTCCTTGAGTCTGGCTAAAGGTTTATCAATTTTGTTGATCACTCAAAGAACTAACTTTTAGTTTTATTGATCTTTGTTACTGTTTTCTTCATTTCTATTTCATTTATTTCTGCTCTGATGTTTATGATTTCTTTCCTTCTACTACTTAAGGGTTTTTTGTTATTCTTTCTCTAGCTTCTTTAGGTGTAAGGTTAGGTTGTTTATTTGCTATTTTTCTTGTGTCTTGAGGTAGGACTGAATTGCTGTGTAAACTTCTCTCTCTGAAATGCTTTTGCTATATCCCAAAGGTTTTGGGTCATCATGTCTTCGTTGTCATTTGTTTCTAGATATTGTTTGGTTTCCTATTTTATTTCTTCAGTGATCCATTGGTTATTTAATAA
>NW_011489700.1:12408-13554 GCF_000754665.1 Bison bison bison | reverse complement strand
GGTGCTCGTATATTGGATGCATATATATTTATAATTATTATATATTCTTCTTGGATTGATTCCTTGATCACTATGTAGTATCCTTCTTTGTCTCTTGTAACAGTCTTTATTTTACAGTCTGCTGCTTCTGATAGGAGTATGGCTACTCCAGCTTTCTTTTGATTTTTATTTGCATGGAATACCTTTTTCCATCCCCTCACTTTCAGTCTGTATGTGTTCCTAGATCTGAAATTGGTCTCTCACAAACAGCATATGGAGTGGTCTTTTTTTGTATCTATTCAGCCAGTCTGTGTCTTTTGGTTGGAGCATTTAATCCATTCATATTTGAGGTAATTATCAATATATATATCCTTATTGCCATTTGTTCACTGTTTTGATTGTTTCGGATTTTTTTTTGTAGGTCTTTTTTCTTTTCTTCCTCTTTTGTTCTTTTGTGAATTGATGACTAACTTTAGTGTTGTGTTTGGATTCCTTTTTGTATGTGTATCTGTTAATATTTTAGATTTGTGGTATGTAGTTACCATGAGGTTTTGGTATGTGTCATGCTCAGTTGCTTCAGTTGTATCCAACTTTTTTGTGATCCCATGGACCATAGCCCACTAGACTCCTCTGTCCATGGGATTCTCCAGGCAGAAATACTGGAGTGGGTTGCCATTTCCTTCTCAAGGGGATCTTTCCAACCCAGGGACTGAGCCCAAGTCTCTTGTGTCTCCTGCATTGTAGATGGATTGTTTACTGTTGCGCCACCAGGGAAGCCTGGTTTTGATAAAGCAGTCTTTATATTAGCAATATTGTTTTAAGTTGTGGGTCTTTTAATTTCAAATTTGTTCCCAATACCCTGCATTGTGCTCTCCTCTTCTCACAGTTGCTGGCTTTGATATCATATTTTTGTGTAGATTGTTTCCTTCCTTTAATGTATATTTGCCTTTAGGAGTGAGTTTTACCATTCATAATTTTCCTGTTTCTATTTGTGGCCTTTTCTTTTCTGCTTAGAGAAGTAACTTAAGTAATTGTTGCAAAGCCAGTCTAGTGATATTGAATTCTCTTAGCTTTAACTTTTCTGCAAAGCTTTTGATTTCTCCATCAAATGTGAATGAGAACCTTGCTGGGTAGAATATTCTTGGTTGTAGGTTATTCCCTTTCATC
>NW_011489700.1:11513-12043 GCF_000754665.1 Bison bison bison | reverse complement strand
TGGTTGTTCATCAGTTGGTTGTGATTTTGGTGTTTATGTAAGAGTGAGCTCATGTCTTTCTACTCTGCCATCTTGAGCTAATTTGACAATTTGTTATATTTAAAGAGAACCTTAAGCTGCATTAGACCCCATTCATGAGCAGACTAGAATCTGCTTACAAGAACTTTAAATCTAAAAATGTGTCATCCACATCTATCGCAAATTTGGAGTCCCCACAACAGTCATTATTTGAGTCACATACCTTTATTATCTCAAGGAGCATAATCCATTAATTGCCAGCAGAGAAGAGGGAATGAGTTATCAGAAGATTTAGTAAATTTGAATCGATCTTTTAAAAAGGTCCAGAGCATCATTAGGATAGCAGTTTAAGTTCTTGAGTGTAAAGATAGAGGAGTTGCCTCAAGCATCATAGTTTTTCTTAGAAGATTTTCAGTCTGCACTTGATTTTCAGTCTGCCATAGTAAAGTTTAAGGTCTTCTTTTCCTGGGTAACCATCTACTCAGGTAATTTTATTCCTTTAATAAATATAG
>NW_011489700.1:10431-11413 GCF_000754665.1 Bison bison bison | reverse complement strand
CTGTTTCCTTTCCCATGTCAGGGAAGTTTTCAGCTATTGTCTCTTGAAAATATTTTCTCACGTCCTTTTTCTCTCTTGTCCTTCTGGGACTCCTATAATGTGAATATTGTTATGTTTAATATTGGCCCAGAAGTCTCTTAGACTAACTTCATTTCTTTTCAATTTTTTTTTCTTTACTCTGTTCCACATCAGTGATTTCTACCATTCTGTCTTTCTGGTCACTTATCTCTTCTTCTGCCTCAGTTATTCTGCTGTTGATTCTTTCCAATGTATTTTTCATTTCAGTTACTGTATTATTCATCTCTGTTCTTTAGTTCCTTTGGGTCTTTGTTAAACCTTTCTTGCATTTTCTACATCTTTGGTCTTTTTTTTTTTTTCCTCTCAAGATCTTGGATCATCTTCACTATTGTTTTCTGAGTTATTTTTCCAGTAGGTGTCTATCTCCACTTAGTTTTTCTTCTGGGGTTTTATCTTGTTCTCTAGGACATATTCCTCTGCCATCTCACTTTATCTAACTTTCTGTGATTGTGGTTTCTGTTCTGCAAGCTGCAGGATTGTAGTTCATCTTGCTTCTGCTCTTTGGTGGATACGGCTGTCTAAGGAGCTTGTGTAGGCTTCCTGATGGGAGGGGCTAGTTCCTGCCCTGTGGTGAGTGGATCTGGGTCTTGTCCCTCTGGTGGGCAGGGCCATGCTCATGGAGACTTGAAGCCACTTGTATATGGTGGGGTGGGGTTAATGGTGGCCTCCTGGTAGGCTCACGTCAATGAGTACTCCACAGATCTGCCACTGCCAGTGTCTTTATCCCCATAGTGAACCACAGCTGCCACCTGCCTCTGCAGGAGACCCTCTAGTATTAGCAGGTAGGTCTTGCATAGTATCTTATGAAGTCACTTCTTTTTTATCCTGGGTCCTGGTGTGCGCACAACCTTGTGTCTGTCCTCCAAGAGTGGCATTTCTGCTTTCCCCATCTCTTTGGAACTAG
>NW_011489700.1:10004-10331 GCF_000754665.1 Bison bison bison | reverse complement strand
GTAATTTTATTCCTTTAATAAATATAGTGATTAGAGATACCTATAGGAAGACATTGGTCCTATCCCCATCCCCCATGTTGCTATTTCCATCTAGCAAGTTGTACTTAGACCCAGGTATCCAAGTATAGCTGAATATATATACAGCTGCCTTACTTTTTTGTTATTTTTGTTTATTGGTTAAGTCGTGTCTCTTTTGTGACACCATGGACTGTAGCCCACCAGGCTCTTCTGTCCAAGGGGTTTCCCAGGCAAGAATTCTGGAGTGGGTTACCATTTACTTCTCCAGGGAATTGTGCCAACCCAGGTGTCAAACCTGTGTCTCCTGCC
>NW_011489700.1:8586-9904 GCF_000754665.1 Bison bison bison | reverse complement strand
AGTAAGCAAAAAAAAAAAAAAAAAAGTGTATTTTCCAAAATACCTTAAGAAGTCAGAATACTTCTGAAAAAGAAGTTTCTTCAAGTTAAACATGAACAGTTGTCCTTGTCAATCTTTCTGTCCTCTGAGTTAGAACTAAGGAAAAGCAAATGCTCCTGTGTTCTTTGAGTCTTCTATCTTTTCTTGATTTTTTAAAATTTCTCTGCATCCTATCACTTAGTTGCCTCCTTATTTTGTTTTTGCTCTCATTGGTCAGATAAACATCATATCTGACTATGCTCCTGCCATCAGTGGATTCATTTTATTTGTTTGTTTTTAAGTATGGGAAATCTCCACCTTATCCCAAACTAATTTAAAGAAGTGGTTGCTTATCTTTAACTTTTTCCATGATAATGTGGTCATATTTGCCTTCCCTCTCTGATTGATTTAGTTTCTTCTTCATAACTATTAGATTGGGTAGAATATTTGGTAGTGGTATAAAGTTTATATAACAAAATTAACTGGCATTTTATATGTTCTTTTAAAAAATATATGGTTCTTTTAATTTACATTTACCTAATAGATAAATCTCCCCCGCTTACTATTCTTGTTGTCAAACTTGCAGACTATTCTTGGTGCCATGAGGGATGCAGTGAAACATAGAACTTCTATTTTCATTGCACACAGATTGTCAACAGTGGTTGATGCAGATGAAATTATTGTCTTGAACCAGGTAAGATATTTAACTTTAAAGTTCAGTGTTTGAAGTACATTAGAAATTGTTGCAAACACAAGCAACTTACATTGTTTCTAAAGAAATTTTTAGACTTTGTGTTCTTTGAATAAGATTGAATCCTGATAGGATTCCATTTTTACCTCTATTGATAGGAACAACCTATGCCACTTACAAAAATGAATAAAATGTATTAATTCACTCTTTTTTTTTTTTGCTGAGACATGCAGAGAATTTTTATTTATCACATTTGTTAATACTTAAGTTTTACTTGTAGAACAGTCACCAATAGAAGAGCAGGCTGTTAGTAGGTATTAGTAGGGTTCAGTCAGGGATCTAGCATAGCATCTAGGAAGTACACAGGAGGTGGTTTAACAGGGAGATGGTTCAATAGAGAGGGGTCATAGCTCTCAAATGCCAACTTTTGTTACAGTAAGCTGTCAGTCACTGTTTATTTAGATGCTTTGGTTAGTTGATACACTACATATTTTTCAATTAGGGATTACTTTTGTTGTTTTTTGTTTGTTTAAAAAAATTTTTTTTTCAGTTATCTTTAGAGGTTAGGTGTTGGGGCCCATCCCCCAACAACAGAATAGTATTATTAGA
>NW_011489700.1:7693-8400 GCF_000754665.1 Bison bison bison | reverse complement strand
AGTTCCTGCTGCTGCTGCTAAGTCACTTCAGTCACGTCCGACTCTGTGTGACCCCATAGACGGCAGCCCACCAGGCTCCCCCATCCCTGGGATTCTCCAGGCTTCCTAAGACCGGCAGTTCCAGCATGTGAAGTGTGATAGGACATAGCCAGGAAGATGAGAAATTGAAGTCATCATCTAGAGGTTATATAGTCCATCCCTGTTGCTCCTTGCAGCCTGCAGGTCCTCTTAGCCGCCCTCTCCATTAAACCCATTAACATGCAGGATCCTCATTTGCTTCACAATGGTGCTTTTTCCAGATTCACCACCAGCAGCAGATGGTGGTGCATGGTCCGGTAGACCTGCTTGTCCTTCTGCAGCTGCTTCTTAATCTTGTTGGCCTCACGCTGCTCCTTCTCCTTGTTGTGCTGGTCCTCAGTCTTTCTGTTTTCAAGACAGCCCGTGGCAGCGGGGCCAAGAGGGCTGGGGCAGCACCAGCCGGGCAGGCAGGCCGAGCGCAAACTTGGCTCCTCTGGGAGGAGCACCAAGGGAGGGCGGTGTTTCTGTGGCCGAGCGGAGCTAGTGGCTCCCAGCCCATTGAGCTGGAGTGCAGGGGTCTAATGGCTGCTGCGGAGTCAGATGGACTTGAGCTGGAGCTGCGGGGGCTGCTGCCACCACCGCCACCACTCTTATTGCCAGAGCTCTTCAGCGGGTGCAGGGAAGGGGAG
>NW_011489700.1:5866-6786 GCF_000754665.1 Bison bison bison | reverse complement strand
CTTTTTTATGTTACCACTTACTCAAAAATGCTAATATTCACTAAAGAGTAAACTGATTTTTTTCAGTATGATTGTCCAGAATGTCTCAAGTGGGAAGATTTATAAATATACTTTATTATCTCATTGATGTTTAAGTATCTGAAGTAAAATCTGCTCTTGTGCTTTTTACTAAACTTTTCAATTGTATGCCATCATGTACATAGAGCCTTTTCTTATAAATATAAAACATTAAAAGTACCTTAACAAGTATAAGCCATAGGACTGGAAAATGTAAGTTTTCATTCCAGTGCCAAAGACTGTTAAACTGCTGTACAGTTGAGCTCACTTCACGTGCTAGTAAGGTTATACTCAGCATCTTTCCAGCTAGGTCTCAGCAGTATGTGAACCGAGAACTTCCAGATGTACAAGCTTCATTTAGAAAGGGCAGAGGAACCAGAGATCAAATTGCCAACATTCACTGAATCATGCAGAAAGCAAGGGAGTTATAGAAAAACATCGACCTCTGCTTCGTTGACTACACTAAAGTCTTTGACTATGTGGATCACAGCAAACTGGAAAAGTCTTAAAGTGATAGTAATACCAGACCACCTTACCTGTCTCCTGAGAAACCTGTATGTGGGTCAAGAAGCATACAAGACATGGAACAACTGACTGGTTCAAAATTGGGAAAGGAGTATGACAGGCTGTATATTGTCACCCTGTTTATTTAACTTATATGCAGAGTACATCATGAGAAATGACAGGCTGGATAAATCACAAGCTGGAATCAAGACTGCCAGGAAAAATATCAACACCCTCAGATATGCATATGATACCACTCTAATGGCAGAAAGTGAAGAGGCACTAAAGAGCCTCTTGATGAGGGTGAAAGAGGAGAGTGAAAAAAACTGAATTTAAAAAAATATATGAATTTAAAGCAA
>NW_011489700.1:4559-5766 GCF_000754665.1 Bison bison bison | reverse complement strand
AACATAACCATGCAGAAGAAAAAGAGAATGCAGAACTAACCCAAATAATAACTTTTGCACACATTACTCTTATTTTTTAGCCTTAGTAGAATATAAGGATAAAGATAACTCAGATTTGAGTACGTTTGTTGTTGGTAGTATGGGAGTAGCTATTTTGAAACTGTTTTCTGTATATCGTAAGACTGAGCATATGAGTTAATATATTGATGTTGTTGAGAAATAAAGGTCTTATTTGGGAGAAGAAAGATAGAGATATGGAATAGGAGAACGGGAGGAAGAACCTTTTGATGTTATATTGGGACAGAATTATCAATATTAGTTTATGATGAAAAAAAAGTTCCTAACTCTGTTCAGGGAAAGAAAAGGTCTAGAAGCAATGAAATCCCAGAAGTAATGAGTATAACTAGCACCTAGATCTTACACAAAATGCTGTTCCTCAACAAAAAGAATCAAGGAGCATTTTGAGTGGATTCCCACTGGCCAAATGTGGGATAATTTGAACATTAAAAAAAATGATACTTGTGAATTACAACACATAAAAAGAAAATCTATAATTCTATAGTAATGCTTAGGGAAAGCTCTTCTTTAAAAATGAAATCTTGCCACTTACAACAACATTAATGGACCTAAAGTGTATTATGCCAAGCCAAATGAAAATACATCAGAGAAAAATATATACCTTATGATTTTACTCATATGTGGAGTCTAAAAAAACTGAGCAAATGAACAAACAACAGAAACAGACCCATAGATACAGAGAACACACTGGTGATTGCCAGAGGGGAGAGAGTGGGGAGATAGATGTAATAGGTGAAGGGTATTAAGAGGTACAAACTAAGTCATAGGGACGTAATTTACACATAAGGAATATAGTCAATAATAACTTTGTATGGTGACAGATGGTAACTGAACTTAGGTGATCACTTCATAATATATAAAAACAATCACTGTGTTATACATCTGAAACTTATATGCTTTCTTTTGTTTTAATTGGGATGTAGTTGCTTTACAAAGTTGTACAACAAAGTGAATTAGCTGTATGTATACATATATCCTACATCTGATAGATAGAGTGCCTGATGAACTATGGAATGAGGTTTGTGACATTGTACAGGAGACAGGGAACAAGACCATCCCCGTGGAAAAGAAATGCAAAAAAGCAAAATGGCTGTCTGGGGAGACCTTACAAATAGCTGTGAAACTACTG
>NW_011489700.1:0-166 GCF_000754665.1 Bison bison bison | reverse complement strand
ATATTCCACTGTAAGTTACTATAAGATATTGAATACAATTCTCTGTGAGTGAAAAGAAAGTGTTAGTCGCTCAGTCATGTCTGACTGTTTGTGACCCCATGGAATGTAGCCTGCCAGGCTCCTCTGTCCATGGAATTCTCCAGGCAAGAATACTGGAGTGGGTAGC
>NW_011489699.1:4770-5183 GCF_000754665.1 Bison bison bison | reverse complement strand
CATAGGAACCCCTCAGTACATAAGACAAACACTATCAGACATGAATGGAGAAATCGAGAGTAACAGAATACTAGTAGGAGATTTTAACACCCCACTCACACCAATAGACAAATCATCAAAACAGAAAATTAATAAGGAAACACAAGTCTTAAGTGATACATGAGAAGAGACATATCTCATTGATATCTTCAGGACATTCCATCCAAATGCAGAAGTATACACCTTCTTCTCAAGTGCACATGAAACATTCCCAGGATACACCACATCTTGGGTCACAAATCAAACTGCAATAATTTAAGAAAATTGAAATCTTATTAAGCATCTTTTCTGACCACAGCACTATGAGACTTTATATAAATTACAAGAAAAAAAAAAAACGTAAAAAACACCAACACATGGAGATTAAACAATAC
>NW_011489699.1:0-602 GCF_000754665.1 Bison bison bison | reverse complement strand
AAACCAGACAAAGAAAACACAAAAAAAGAAAACTGCAGGCCAATATTACTGATGAACATAGATGGAAAAATCCTCAACAAAATTTTAGCAAACAAAATTCAACAACACAATAAAAAGCTCATACACCATGATCATGTTGGGTTTATTTCAGGAATGCAAGGATTATTCAGTATATACAAGTCAGTCAATGTTATACATCATATCAACAAATTGAAAGATAAAAATCATACGATTAGCTCAATAGATGCAGAAAAAGGCTTTGACAAAATTTAGCACCCATTTATGATTAAAAACCTTCAAAAAATGTGCATAAATGGAACCTACCTCATCATGCTGCTGCTGCTGCTCCTAAGTCACTTCAGTCGTGTCCAACTCTGTGTGACCCCACAGACGGCAGCCCACCAGGCCCTGCTGTCCCTGGGATTCTCCAGGCAAGAACACTGGAGTGGGTTGCCATTTCCTACTCCAATGTATGAACGTGAAAAGTGAAAGTGAAGTCTCTCAGTCGTGTCCGACTCTTATCGACCCCATGGACTGCAGCCCACCAGGCTCCTCCATCCATGGGATTTTCCAGGCAAGAGTACTGGAGTGTGGTGCCATTG
>NW_011489698.1:19694-20326 GCF_000754665.1 Bison bison bison | reverse complement strand
TGGAGAATCCCAGGGACGGGGGAGCCTGGTGGGCTGCTGTCTATGGGGTCGCACAGAGTTGGACATGACTGAAGTGACTTAGTACTAGTAGTAGTAGTAGTAGTATGGGTTTTATGTGACTTTAGGCCACCTGTATTTTTGTGCTCAGGGTTATGTTACTGCGTTGTTGGAGAATTAGCTTGGTATGTCTTGCTCTGAAACTTGTTGGCTCTTGGGTGGAGCTTGGTTTCAGTGTAGGTATGGAGGCTTTTTGATGAGCTCTTGTCAGTTAATGTTCCTGGAGTCAGGAGTTTTCTGGTGTTCTCAAGTTTTGGATTTAAGCCTCCTGCTTAAATAAAGCTTTCAGTCTTATTCTTACAGTAGCCTCAAGACTTCTCCATCCATACAGCACTGATGATAAAAACATCTAGGTTAATGGTGAAAAGATTCTCCACAGACACCCAGAGATGTTCACAGAGTTACATGGAGAAGAGGGAGGAGGGATATAGAGGTGACCAGGTGGAGAAGAGGGGGCATCAAAAGGGGAGAGAGAAATCTAGCCAGTAATCAAATTCCCTATGTACTCTCCACAGTCTGGAGCACTCAGAGATGTTCAAGGAGTTCCGTAGAGAAGGGAAGAGGGAGGAAGGAGA
>NW_011489698.1:14849-16122 GCF_000754665.1 Bison bison bison | reverse complement strand
AAAAAGCAACTCAAACACAACATTAAATGTGGTCATAGAACCAAAAGACAAGAGAACAAAAGAAGAAGGGAAGAAAGAAGACCTATAAATGCAAACAAAACTATAAAGAAAATGGCAATAGAAACAAACATATTAATAATTATATTATAACATAATTAATTATATTAATAATTACTTAAATAAAGCTGCATTAAAATCTCCAACCAAAAGACATAGACTGGGTGTATGGATACAAAAACAAGATCCATATATATGATCTCTATAAGAGATCCGTTTTATTTTTTAAACGTTTTATTATTTTGCATTGGGGTATACCTGATTACTAAACAACGTTGTAATAATTGCAGGTAAGCAGTGAAGGGACTCAGCCATACATATCCATTTATCCATTCTCTTGCAAAATCTCTTCCCATTCAGGCTAACACATAACATTGAACAGAATTCCATGTGTTATACAGTAGGTAGGTCCTCGTTGGTTATCCATTTTAAATATGACAGTGTGTACATGTCCACCCCAAACTCCCTAATTATCCCTTTCCCACATCCTTCACACAGCAACCATAAGCTCATTCTCTGTGAACCTGTTTCTATCTTATAAGTAAGTTCATCTGTATCATTTCTTTTTAGATTGCACATATAAGGGATATCACATCAAATTCCTCCTTCTCTGTCTGACTTCACTCAATATGATACTCTGTGTGTGTGTTGCATGCTAAGTCACTTCAGTTATGTCTAACTCTTTGTGACCTTATGGACCATAGCCTGCCAGACTCCTCTTTCCAAGGGATTTTCCAGGCAAAAATACTGGAGTGGGTTGCCATGCCCTCCTTCAGTGGATCTTCTTGACCCAGGGATTGAACCCACATCCCTTGTCTCCTGTAGGAGGGTTTTTTTCTTTTTACTACTAGGGCACCTGAGAAGCACTTGACACTACCTAGGTCCATCAATGTTGC
The DNA here is from genome assembly GCF_000754665.1 of Bison bison bison. Taxonomy (NCBI): domain Eukaryota; kingdom Metazoa; phylum Chordata; class Mammalia; order Artiodactyla; family Bovidae; genus Bison; species Bison bison. Next base: position 15,169 of record NW_011489698.1, on the reverse strand, counting down.
AGGAAGTGGCAATATTTCATTCTTTTTAACAGCTGAGTAATATTTCATTGTTTATATGTCCCACATCTTCTTTATCCAATTCCTATGTTTATAGACATTTGGATTGCTTCCTTGTTTTGACTATTGTGCACAGTGAACATTCACTGTCAAAACAAGGAAGCAATCCAAATGTCTATAAACATAGAAATTGGATAAAGAAGATGTGGGACATATAAACAATGAAATATTACTCAGCTGTTAAAAAGAATGAAATATTGCCACTTCCTGCAACATTGATGGACCTAGGTAGCTCTACTTTTGTTTTTATAAGGAACTTTCAT
>NW_011489698.1:11810-12062 GCF_000754665.1 Bison bison bison | reverse complement strand
AGTAAAATTGCAGGATGTAAAATTAATACACAAAAATATATTGCATTTTTATATATTAACAATGAAAGTTCAGAAAGCGAAATTAACAAAAAATTTCATTCACCATTAAAATAAAAAGAATAAAACACCTATTATACAGAGTGAAGTAACTCATAAATAAAAACGCCAATACAGTATACTAACACATATATATGGAAATTAGAAAGATGGTAATGATGACCCTATATGTGAGACAGCAAAAGAGGCACAGAT
>NW_011489698.1:10164-11358 GCF_000754665.1 Bison bison bison | reverse complement strand
TCAAAGAACTAGCTTTTAGTTTCATTAATCTTTGTAATTGTTTTCTTTGTCTTTATTTCATTTATTTCTCCTCTGATATTTATGATTTTTTTCCTTCTACTAATTTTGCGCTTCATTGGTTCCTCTTTTTCTAGTTGTTTTACATGTAAAGTTAGGTTGTTTATTTGAGATTTTTCTTTTTTCTTGATATAAGATTGTACTGTTATAAAAGTCCCTCTTAAAATTGTTTTTGCTGCATCCCATACATTTTGGACGATTGTGCTTTCATTTTCATTATTTCTAGATTTTTTTAAATTTCCTGTTTGATTTCTTCAGTGATCTATTGTTTGTTTAGTAGCATATTGTTGAGCCACCATGTGTTTCTGTCTTTTAGAATTTTTTTCTTGAAGTTTATTTCTAATCTCATAGAGTTGTAATCAGAAAAGATATTTGATATTACTTCAATTTTCTTAAATTTACCAAGGCTCACCTTGTTGCCCAGCATGTGCTTAATCCAGGAGAATGCTCCATGTGCACTTGAGAAGAATATGTAATCTGCTGTTTTTGGATGTAATGCTCTATAAATATCAACTAAGTCCTACTATCTAAAGTGTCACTTAGGGCCTGTGTTCCTTATTAATTTTCACCCAGATGATCTGTCCATTAATTAAAGTGTGGTATTAATGTCCCCCACTATTATTGTGCTACTGTAGATTTCTCCTTTTTGGTTGTTCATATTTGCCTTACATATTGAGGCACTACTATGTTGAGTGCATATATATTTATAATTGTTATACTTTCTTCTTAGTTTGAACCCTTGATCATTATCTACTGTCCTTCTTTCTCTCTTATAACAGTCTATATTTCAAAGTCTATTTTGTCTGATGTGAGCACTGTTCTCCCAGCTTTCCTTTGTTTTCCATTTGCATGGAATAGCTTCTCCCATCCCCTTACTTTCAGTCTTTATGTGTCCCTCAGTCTAAGGTAAGAAAAAACCCATTTTAAATCTAGGACTCATACAGACTGAAAGTGAGAGGATCAAAATATATATTACACAGAAATGGTAATCAAAAGAAAGCTGGACTTGGAATACTCATATCAGACAAAATAGGCTTTAAAATAGAGACTGTTGCAAGAGACAAAGGACACTACATAATGACAAAAAGATCAATCCAAGAAGAATATATAACAATTGGAAGTAAAATTGCAGGATGT
>NW_011489698.1:9026-10064 GCF_000754665.1 Bison bison bison | reverse complement strand
CATGGCTGATTCATGTCAGTGTATGGCAAAAACCACTATAATATTATAAAGTAATTAGCCTCCAATTAAAATAAATGCTATTTTAAAGGAAAACAAACAAACAAACAAAAACAACCTAGGAATAAACGTACCTAAGGAGGCAAAGGACGTGTACCCAGAAAACTATAAGATACTGATGAATGCAATCAAAGACAACAAAAATAGATGGAAAGATATACCATAATCTTGGATTCAAAGAATCAATATTGTCAAAATGACTATATTACTCAAAGTAATCTGCTGATTAAGTGCAATCTCTATCAAATTACCTAGGCCATTTTCACAGAATTAAAACAAAATATTTTACAATTGTATGGAAACAAAAAGACCCCAAATAGTCAGAGATATCTTGAGGAATAAAAATGAAGCTAGAGAAATCAAACTATATAAACCTCAGACTATATTGCAAAGCTACAGTCATCAAAACAGTGTGATGTTGTCACACAAAAACAGAAATATAGATTAATGGAAAAGGATAGAAAGTCCAGAGATAGACCTATGCATCTATGGTCACCTAATCTACGACAAAGGAGGCAAGAATATGCAATGGGGAAAAGACAATCACTTCAATAATTGGTTCTGAGGTAGCTGATAGCTACATATAAAAAATGAAATTGAAACACTCCACAACACAAATATGTTATATTTGTTAAATATGTTATACATAAACTCAGACTTCCCTTGCAGCTAGTTGCTAGAAGTCCATCTGCCAATGCAAGGAACATGGGGATCCACCCCTGATCCGAGAAGATTCTACTAAGCTAAGATTCAGCTAAGCTAGCATGTTGCAAATACTGAATTCCATGCACCTTAGAAGACATGCTCTGCACAAGAGAGCCACTACAATGAGAAGCCCATGCACTGCAACTAGAGAGTATCCCCTGCTCACCTCAACAAGAGAAAGCCTATGTGCAGCAACAAAGAACCAGTACAACCAAAAAATATTTTTTTTAAATAAAGTATTTTAAAAATAGAATAAACTCAAAAAAAAAAAAAAAA
>NW_011489698.1:4297-6747 GCF_000754665.1 Bison bison bison | reverse complement strand
GTGGCCACTGCTGAGTTTTCCAGACTTGCTGGCAAATTGAATACAGTACTTTAATAGCTTCATATAATAGCTAAATGAACAGAGTCAACAGCTGCCCCAACATCCTTGACACAAGCAAACCGCTGCATGAAGTAGCACAGCTTTCATCAAAGAGCCTTGGGAAAAGATTTTCCTGTTAAATGCCAGACTCTGCTTTGAATGTGTTCGCTCCTCATCTTTCTGGCCATATTTCCTTTTATTGTTTTAAGCTTATACAGTTTTAAAGAATTTGTTTAGGCTGCATGGGGGCTATTCTCTAGCCACAGTGCACAAACTTCTCATTGAGATGGACTCACTTGTGTAGAGCATGGACTTTAGGACATGCAAGCTTTAGTAGTTACAGCACGTGGGCTCAGTAATTGTGCTACGTGGGTTTAGTTGCCCGACAGCATGAGGAATCTTTCCAGGCCAGGGATCAAACCCATTTCCTCTACATCAGCAGGTTGATTCTTTTTTGTTTGTTTGTTTTGTTTTGTTTTTTAGTTTTTTGAATGTTAAAGAAATTCATATAAAAGCTATAGTGAGCTATTACCTCATGGTCAGAATGGCCATCATCAAAAAGTCTACAAACAGTAAGTGCTTAAGAGGATGTGGAGAAAGGGGAACCCCCCTTCACTGTTGGTGAGAATGTAAATTAGTACAGCTACTATTGAGAACAGTATGGAGGTTACTTAAACTAAAACTCAAACTCAAACTCTGATATGACCCAGCAATCCCAGTCCTGGCTATATACAAGAAGAAAGCCATGATTCCAAAAGATACATGCACCCCCATAGTGTTCATTGCAGCACTATTTACAATAGCCAGGGTATGGAAGCAACCTAAATATTCATCAACAGAGGAACATATAAAGAAGATATGGCACATATATACAGTGTAATATCACTTGGTCATAAAAAAGAATAAAATAATGTTATTTGCAACAATGTGGATGGACCTAGAGATTGTCATACTGAGTGAAGTAAATCAGACAGAGAAAGACAAATATATCACTTATATATGAAATCTTTAAAAAGGTACAAATGAACTTATTGACAAAACAGAAATAGAATCCAAAATGTGGAAAACATACTTGGTTACCAAGGCATAAGCAGGGGAGGGATAAATTGGGAGATGGGGATTGACATATACACATCTACTGAGTACTCTGTAATAGTCTATATAGGAAAAGAATTTTAAAAAGAGTAAATATGTATGTATAACTGATTCACTTTGTTGTACACCTGAAAGTAACATATTTTAAATCAACTATACCCCAATATTTTTTAAAATCAATAATGCACACTTAAAATTTGTTAAAAGGTAGATCTTGTGTTTTCCACAATAAAATAAAATAAACATAAATATTACAAATAAAAATTATTTGTGGTTTTCAGGCTTAACTACAGGGAATTATAATTCCCTTTATAAAGGCTTTTCCTGAAAAGTTTAATGAGAAAAGTTGCCTTCTTTCTGCCAGACTTGGTGCAGAGACAGTGTTTTGCACTGTCTGAGGAGTATTGCAGTCAAGGCCTTCTGACTTGTCATGCTCTTTCACAGATTTACATGCCTACCTTGGGCAACCTCATTCCTATCACTTTTATCTGAGCTCATGAGATCACATTCTGTTCAGACCTTCTGCTGAGACCTCCTTATCAGGGAAAACTTGAAGTTACTTTTATCTACTCTGATTCACCCCACTCTTATCCTTATGCTCCCACCCTTGCCCTTGCCTCTAACTTCAAGGTCAGTGTAAGTGTGGAGGTCTTCTGTTTGGGTCTCCCTCAACTGTGACACAAGCTCCACATCTGTGCTGATACCACTAATACTTACCAGTAGGTGATTCGATGGGTAAAACGGAAAATGGGAAGTTGGCACTTCCTCCAACTTTAGCTTTATGCTTATATTGGGTTGGCCAAAAAATTCATTCAGATATTTCTGTACTAGCCTACTGAAAACCCAAATGAACTTTTGGCCAACGCTGTATATTGCCATAAGTAATTAAATACTTAATTCTTATTTTTTTCTGTTTTCTTGGTGTGTGCTTTAAAATTTTTCCAACTTTATTGAAACATAACTAACAAATAAAAATTGTATATATGTAAGATGTACAATGTGAAAGTTTTATATATGTATACATTGTGACTGATTACCACAATCAAGCTAATTAATATATCCATCATCTCACAAACTTCCTTGTGTGTGTGGCAAGAACACAAAAGATCTATTTGGTAAGCAAATTTCAAGCATACAATACAGTATATTAACTATAGTTACCTATACTGTACTTTAGATGCTATACTTTAGATCTCTAGAACGTACTCAATTGGCATAACTGAATGTACCCTGAGAATAATATTTCCCCATTTCCCAACCCTTCAGTACTTGGTAACCACCATTTTATTTCCTGGTTTTATAAGCTTGATTTTTTT
>NW_011489698.1:0-1041 GCF_000754665.1 Bison bison bison | reverse complement strand
GCTTTTCAATATGCTATCTAGGTTGGTCATAACTTTTCTTCCAAGGAGTAAGCATTTTAATTTCATGGCTGCAATCACCATCTGCAGTGATTTTGGAGCCCCAAAACATAAAGTCTCTCACTGTTTCTGTTGTTTCCCCATCTATTTCCCATGAAGTGATAGGACCAGATGCCATGATCTTCCTTTTCTGAATGTTGAGCTTTAAGCCAACTTTTTCACTCTCTTCTTCCACTTTCATCAAGAGGCTTTTTAGTTCCTCTTCACTTTCTGCCATAAGGGTTTTGTCATCAGATTATACATTAGATCCTCATACCTCATTCATCTTATAAATGAGAATTTAATTCCATTTACCAACCTATCTCTATTTCTCCCACTCCTCAGATCCTAGCAACCACTTTTCTACTCGTATCTATAAATTCAACTTTTTCATTTTAGATTCCACATATAGGTGATATCATGCAGTATTTGTTTTTCCCCGTCTGGCTTATTTCACTTAGCACAATGTGCTCAGATTGCAAATGACAAGACTGCCCTCCTTTTAAGTTTGAATAAAATTCCATTGTATATACCTATTCACCCACTGACAGACACACTAGGTTGTTTCTGTACCTTAACTATTGTGAATAACACTGTTACGAACTTAGCGATACAGGTACCACTTTGAGATAATTATTTCATTTCACCTAGCTATTTACCCAGAATTGGAATTGCTAGATTGTACAGGAATTGTATTATTAATTTTTTGAGGAATCTTCACACTGTTTTCCATAGTGACAGTAGCCACATACAATGCTTCCAACAGTGCACAAAAGTTCCCTTTGCCTCACATCTTCACCAATATATGACATCTTGTCTTTTTTATAATGGTCATTCTAACATGTATGAGATGATACATCATTATGGTTTAATTGCATTTTCCTAATGATTAGTGATTTTGCACACCTTTGATGTATCTGATGGCCATTTGTATGTCTTAACAGTGTCCCACAGGTTTTTCATAGGTTGGCTTCTTTTTTAAATTTGTTTCAAGATGTTTTTTGA
>NW_011489697.1:17535-18914 GCF_000754665.1 Bison bison bison | reverse complement strand
TTGTGACATCCCAGTGATGTCGCTCAGTTGTGTCTGACTCTTTGCGACCCCATGGACTGTAGCCTACCAGGCTCCTCCATCCATGGGATTTTCCAAGCAAGAATACTGGAGTGAGTTGCCATTTCCTTCTCCAGGAGATCTTCCCAACGCAGGATTTGAACCTGGGTCTCCGGCATTATATGCAGACGCTTCACCATCTGAGCCACCAGGGAAGTCAACGTCACAGTCTTAAGCGGCCTGGAAATGTAAAACCAATCTTTCCCATGCCCAGAGGATAATAATAGAAACTATATAAAAATAGTATTGCTAATAAAATAATATAGGTTCAGAGGGTAGAAATTCAGCTTTCTCACTGGAGCAAAGAAGATGATCCCCCTGTATCTGACATCTGGTAGCAGAGAGGTGAGGGGCTGTGCATGCTGCAGGCTACAGGGAAGTTCATCACCAAACTTAGTGCCCCTGGGAGGAGGTGCAGATACCCACATGACTTACCTTAATAGAGGAGGAGGAAGCTGTGATGATGCTGTTCCCTGTAGCAATGACTTCCGTACACATATTTCTAAAGATAAAAATGGTCTCATAATTGATTAAATATACGATCGTATGTCCATGCCATGTAATACTGTGCAGCCGTTAAAAAAAGAGTGAGGTAGTTGTATGTGGACTGGTGATGGGAAAAACAAGACATGTTAGTCAGTCAAACAAGGGGCCAGCTGTGAATAGTGTGCTACCATTTGTATTTATAAAGGAATAAAAAATAGGCTATATACATATTTACTTGTATAAGTACAGAAAATCTTTGTTGTTGTTTAGGTGCTTCAGTCATGTCCAACTCTTTTCAACCCCATGGACTGTAGCCCGCCAGGCTCCTCTGTCCATGGGCTTTCCCAGGCAAGAGTACTGGAATGAGTTGCCATTTCCTACTCCAGGGATCTTCTGCATTGGTAGGCAGATTCTTTACCACTGAGCCACCTGGGAAGCCCTACGGAATATCTTTGGAAGTATTCTAAAAACCAGTAACGTTGGTTGCCTCTGGAGGGGAGGACAGGTAGGATAGGGGACAGGAGTAAGAGCAAGACTTTGTACCTAATACTCTTACAACTTTTTCATTTTGTGCCATGTGAATTTAATACTCATTCAAAAAATAAAGGAAATAAAATGTAAAATTAGAAAGAAAATGGCCTAGTAAATGTAAAGACATTTGGAAGATAACTCACCCCTCTTGCAAGCCCCACAGAAAACTGGTACTAGAGAGGGTGAGAAAGCATCCGCTGGCCCTGCTACTTACAGCGGCAGTAGCAGTTGCCAGGTTTGACCAGTTGCCAGGTTTCCAAGTACAGGGAAATGAGGGCTTGCAAAAGAAGTAGCTTGCAAACAAT
>NW_011489697.1:16018-16250 GCF_000754665.1 Bison bison bison | reverse complement strand
AAGCTAGCTGCTGAACCAATAGTAGGAAGGAGGTTGTCTGACTCCTATCAAGGAGGTCTATAAATAGACTTCAAAGTGAGAATTATATTTTTTATTCTTTTTTTATGCTGCATACTTTGTTGAATTTTGAACATACCAAAATAATACTCCGTATTGAAAGTCATTTATCTAATGATATTAACTACTCACAGCACACAGTTAAGAATCAGAAAGCAACTTAAAAAGATTAGAT
>NW_011489697.1:12861-14585 GCF_000754665.1 Bison bison bison | reverse complement strand
CCTTCACCATCTCCCAGAGCTTGCTCAAACTCATGTCCATTGAGTTGGTGATGCCATCCAACCATCTTGTCTTCTGTCGTCCCCTTCTCCTCCTGCCTTCAATCTTTACCAGCATCAGGGTCTTTTCCAATGAGTCAGTTCTTCACATTAGGTAGCCAAAGCATTGGAGTTTCAGCTTCAGCATCAGTCCTTCCAATGAATATTCAGAACTGATTTCCTTTAGGATTGACTGGTTTGATCTTACAGTCCAGGGGACTCTCAAGAGTCTTCTCCAACACCACAGTTCTATAGGTCTGAAACTAAGAGAGAGGTTTTGGATGTAGACCCAGACTTTAGAATGGCCAAAGTGGAGGTGGCAGTAATAGCTGTGGGTGCAATTATGAGTGAAAAGTGGATGGCCAAGAAAGGAGTCACAACTAGGGGTCAGGGAAGTCAATTAATGTAGAAAGAAGGGAGAACATATATACTTTGAACAAAGAGGCAAAGCAGAAATCATGGGCTCAGGCCGAGATGGAACGAACAGATGGACATGAAATCAGTGAACTGCGTTGATTGTCCAAAGCCAGAGTGGAACACAGAGGAGGCAGAGGCTGATGCTCACTCTACAGGCTTCCATGCTGTTGATGTAGGAGCAGTTAAAAGTGTGATCTGAGTACTTTGGGGAGCACAGTGACTGACTAACAGATCATCTCACACAGAGGAATGGTCATTAGATGAAGGTATGACATTAAGAGAACCTGCATCATGAGTAGCTTCATACAACACCATGACCAGGGAAGTTTGACTCCTAGCATGGGAGCTATCAATTCTCTGCCTCGGTTGTAAATATCTTCATGGGAGAGGCAACTATGTGCTAGAAGGCTAGTGCATCTTTTCAAAGCAGGGCAGTTCCCTATAGAAGCCAGTAGTTAACAATGTTTTGATTCTCCTCGAATTCTACTTGGTTCAGCAACTAGTTTTTGTTCTGTGATAGAAGAAAAGAGACAGGAAAGTAAGATAGAGTGAAGAGAAAGAGGATGAGAGAGTGACAGAGAGAACATTGACTTGAAACACTCCATTGTCATGTTATCTAAATTGCCTTTTCTCTCTCTGTTACCAAAATATTTCCATATTTCCATTCTTTCAAGATCCATCTCATATTTTATCACCCCACAAAGATTTTCCAAATTACCCTGTCCCACATTGAGCTCACATTCATAAAAACTCAAATAGCATTTCTACCTCATGTGTACTACAGAAACAATCATTTAATTATATATTGATTTTGAATTATAATCTATGTGGAATCTTGTCTTTCTGAATAAATTACATACTCCCTGAACACAGAGATTACATTGTACATGGCATCTGTAATCCCTTACATGTCATGTTTATAGTAAGTATTAAACAGATGATTGGTGATGAAATGGAACCAAAGGAGCATGTGAGTTGTGTAAATGTCATGACACACATGCTAGTAACAGCATCTCCTGGTGACTCTTCAAGCAGAACTAAGAACATACCATATTCCCTGTTCTTCTCTTTTGACATATGCACTAGAAAATATTTAAGTAATCACTCAGGAGTGTTAAGGTGAGCCACCACCCCATACCACACATAAGGGGACAGTTACTTGCCCAATGGATAGTTTAGCCTATAGTGTTGACCCTTAGGCTTCTCAAACTTTTTCATTTTTTATTAAAGTAATTTACCTTAATTGGTTGAAATGGCTCAAGAGTTTATAT
>NW_011489697.1:11440-12761 GCF_000754665.1 Bison bison bison | reverse complement strand
ATATACATATATATATATGTATATATATATATATATATATATATATATTTTTTTTTTTAAGGAGCAGGGAATGGGGGAAAGGCTCACATTTCTCTGTAATGACTGTCAGACATAGTTTGAATTCTCCTGTGAAGAATGGGGCTGAGACTTGGGGTCTCCAAATTTACGTATAAATTTAGAAGCTCCTAGTGGATACTCTGACCAGTATGATGAAGATTATGGTGCCCAGGGTGAACTGACTTTCCAGGGCCTGCAGCAGTAAGCTCTGATTAACTGTAGAGATAGATCAAAAGACAGAGTATATTCAACTAAAAGCCCCTCCCTAATGATTCCAAATCCTGGATGGAATATAAGAAAAAGAGAACTCTAATAACACAACAAAGACAAAAAAAATGAGTTCCAGATTCAATAGCTATTAATCTTCAGATTGGGAGCAGGAACTACCTGATCTTACAGAGATGCAAACTGTTGGAAATGACAATGGCTGCTTTTATTGATCTGTAATGCCAGACACTATGCTTTGTTTGTTAAGTACATTATCTGTAATCCACAGCAATCTTACAAAAGTATCATTATCTCCATTATATGGGTTTGAAAACACAGTCAAAAGGATGCTAAGTAAACTGCTTAAGGTTGCAATGTTATTAATTGGATGGAAGTGAGAGAGATGGTATGGGGAGGGAGATGGGAGGGGGGTTCAGGATGGGGAACACATGTACACCCATGGCAGATTCATGTTGATGTATGGCAAAACCAATACAATATTGTAAAGTAATTAGCCTCCAATTAAAATAAATAAATTTATATTTAAAAAAAAGAAACCCAAGTCTGTCTGAAGCTAAATCTTATGCTTTTTTCAACACTGCTGTATGATTGCTGAATTTATATACAGTTGATTTAATTTATAAAGAACTTCCATGTATTTCATCTGATCATTATGTATGACAGCTTATTGTTCTATCCATTTTGCAAATAAGGAAAAACAGGAGTAAGTCACTGAATATAGATAAGCTTCAGTTTCCTCTGCTATAAAATGGGATAATAATGTCTACCTCGAGTTGTTACTGGGGGCTAGACATATTTACTACGTCCAATTACCAGTCCACAGTCAGTGCACAATAAATGCTTCCTCTCATATTGTTACTATCATTGGCAAGGTTGTGAAATGTCCAAAGTCATACAGCTTAAAGGTGACATATACATGACTCATGTGCAAGTTTTCTGAGCCTATTCCAGTGATTCACCTCCGGTGGCTGAGTCCAGTGAATCCTCAGGAGGATATCTCCATAGGTCTGCATTTAAGATAGACCAGAAGCACAAG
>NW_011489697.1:10697-11340 GCF_000754665.1 Bison bison bison | reverse complement strand
ACTTTCATGCATTGGAGAAGGAAATGGCAACCCACTCCAGTGTCCTTGACTGGAGAATCCCAGGGACGGGGAAGCCTGGTGGGCTGCCGTCTCTGGGGTCGCACAGAGTCGGACACAACTGAAGCGACTTAGCAGCAGCAGCAGAAGCACAAGGTGTAGGCAGAAGTCAGGCATCCAAAAATCCTTCTGCAATTATTTATTGACCTTGGTATGCATTAGAATTAATGGTGAATTTTAAGAAATACTGAAGCCTAGGCCAAATCCCAGACCAATGACAACAGAGTCACTGGTGGTAGGGCTCAGGTATTAGTATGTTTTAGAGTTTCCCAATATGCGGCTAGGGTTAAGAACCATTGATGCAGAGAAAAGCAAGGCCAAACATTTGTCCATCTTGAGTTGTTTCTGACTCCCAGTGGCCTTGTCATCCACAGACAGCTTCCTGTTATAACATCTTAGTTTTATATGATGCGCTGCAGCTGGCAAAGTACTTTCTCCTTCCTCATTTGGCCATCAAAACACAGAGAAGCAGGCCAAGCAAAGACCATCCTGTTTTTTTTATGAGGAAAATTATACCCACAGACTTAATTTGGATTATCCAATGTTGTGACTAATTAGTGGTACAGGTGACTTTGAAAAACTTTCA
>NW_011489697.1:9323-10597 GCF_000754665.1 Bison bison bison | reverse complement strand
TTTTAGTATTTCTTTCTTTCTTTGGGTTATCAAGAAGGAAGAGAACTTGGTGGTCCCCATATTAATTCCTTGAATTCTTTTAAAGAATCCCCACTTCACCAGCTGAAAATTTCTTTAATTGCCATTTTAACAAACATGAATTTGATGGCAAGAGAATATTCAAAATCAGCCACTTCTGATCTTAATGGTAAGTGGCATTTATAAGAATAGATGTTAAAAATGTTATTCCAGTGCAACATGATTATTAGATTATATTTATATCTGATTCTAGTAAACTCTTGAAATTGAGAAAATTTCTGAATTCTATACAATTAAGACAGTGATGGTTCTTGGGAAGGAATTTGATCAAACCCTCTTTGTTACTTCACTAAACTCTGACTCCTATATACCAAAAATTATTTAGAGTATAATAAAACTGCTTACTTCTCTATAGTTAGGAAAAATGACCTAGTCATTGTTTTGAATTTCAGTTGATTGATGTCCTCTTGTACATCACATTTATAGCTGATAAGGTTACAACTGTGATAACTACTAATCACTGAAATGTAGACAAGGTCAAGGTTTGCCTTTTTAGGCAAAATCCTACAAACCAGCCAAGGCTCCTTTATTTGAGATATAAAGAAAATGAAGGCAAAAGTATGTTTTCCAGTGAAGAGTGAAAACAAACAGGCCTGGAGGCACTATTAGGGGAAAGTCAGTATGGATTTAGCATCAGCTGAAAGGCTAGTGGCCTGGTCGCTAATTCTAACCATCCTTGACTTTCCATTAGCCCAATATTTAGACTGTGTATTTTCTAAAGTTAAGAACCATTCATTTCTCAATAGACATTGCATTTGCAAAGTAAACAAAAATAAAACAGACACTACCACCACCCCAAACTGGATCAAAAGAGGTAATGGGCTAAGATATTAATATATGACATGTCACAAAGACAGAACAGGCATCCCCAATCGCTGTATAAAGTATTCCCAGTTCCCAATTATAAGAGAGCTTTAGAGAAGGCCTATGCTTTTATTGCTGGATTTTCTTCAATCCATAGTAATTTCAGTTGTATCTTTCTCCATCTTATTCTTTAAATGGGTGTTAGCACCTTTTTCTCTTGGGTTGGAAGCTGTTGGATCTAAAGTATAGACTTTTGTCAGTTGCCATTAAATCATTTTATTTACTCAGGAGTCATGCTGCTCATTTAATTATTAAATGTCCTGAAATATCAGGTGTGCAATTTGCAGTGGAAATATAACAATAGACCATCTTTTCTAATGGGATTTCAACAA
>NW_011489697.1:8690-9111 GCF_000754665.1 Bison bison bison | reverse complement strand
TAATCATTAAGAATATAGGGCATTCCATTTCTAAAGAAGTTCCTAATGAAGAGGATTATGTAGCAAAGAAATAAAAAATAGAAGGTAATCAATTATCATAACTATTTACTCCAGAGAAACATACAAGTTATAGATTTCAATGAAGAATGTATTTTCCATTCTTGGTAAATAAATCATTATCTTGTTCACTTGTGTTTAAGAAGAGACATTTCCCTCTAGAGGAACCAAAATATGTTTGCTTTGTAGTTTATTGGAAAAAGCCATCCAGGCCATTTGTTGAAAATAAGCATACAAAATTTCTAAACATTGCAAATGCCTACTTTTCTTTTTCAGAATTATTGGTGATGGGGATGGGTTTTTGTGTATAGAGAGAGATGTCATCTTTACTAGAAGAGAGATGGAATCCTAGGGCAGAACAAGA
>NW_011489697.1:2722-8271 GCF_000754665.1 Bison bison bison | reverse complement strand
TCAAAAGCATCAGTTCTTCGGTGTTCAGCCTTCTTTATGGTCAGCTGTCACATCCATACATGACCGCTGGAAAAACCATAGCTTTGACTATACAGACCTTTGTCGGCAATGTAATGTCTCTGCTTTTTAATATGCTGTCTAAGTTTGCCATAGCTTTTCTTCCAAAAGAAAGAGAGCCAGTTTTAACTATCAAGAAACCATCTCCCTCTTCACTTGTTCCATTCCCCCATTACTTTGGAGCAAATTTCATAGGAAGACAGATTGTGGTAAAAATATAAGACTGTACCATAATCCAAGAGAACATAAAGGGCCAGCTTTGTTAGAGACCAGTTTGATGTCACTGAACTGAGAAACCATACTTTTACCTATGTTTCTTGTAGTTTTTTAAGGTAGTTCATGGAGTGAAAAATGCTTCTTAGGGCTCCAGTTGAAATTCCAGCTATCAAGATTCTCACTCCAGAAGGCTTTGAGGTAGTTCCCTACTTATTCACTGGGAACATGAACTCTACAGAGTGAGGGTTCTCTTCTGAAGATGGGACATCAACTGCTCCTAGAAGAATAAGAAGGAGTTCTTCACTGAGAAAACATGATCTGTGTTAACAAGTATTGTAGATTTGTTCAGTATTGATTTAGCTAATCTGGAACTACATCTCTCCAGAGTTCCCTTCCCTGCACAGTTTTGGGTTAGAGTGAGCTGCAAGAGATGTTGTGTATCAGATTATGAAGACACAAATGAAGTAGGGCCATCTTCTTACTTCTGAAAAATCACTGCAGGGCACAAGGTGCTGTTGCAGCTCACATAGGTTCTTTCTTATCTCCTGCCTCACCATGGCTTTTCCAACTTCTGGGACAATTAGGTGTTAAGCTCTGAGGCAAAGGGTGCCAACTTATGTAGGAGACCCTCATCGTCAAAGCTGGAGTCTTAAATAAAGCTCATGATGTGCAATCAACAGGGTTTCACTTTATTGTTGTGAGTCCCAGCTCGGCCTTGCTGGTTCCAGTTTACATTCATTTCCTTTACTTCATGTTTGTCTTTCCTTTTAAAATGCCAGCCCTGAGAGTTTGGGCTCCAGTGCCAGACTCAGAAGCAACAATTTCACATTGGTTATTTTATCAGCTTCCAAAATTGATTATGGTAAAATTCATATAGTAAATTCCTTAATGTACCTGTCTATTGATATAGATATTAATAAATAGATGTAGCTTGAGATAGAGCTGGTAACACAGAAAGAGCTGGTGATAGAGGTAGGGACATATATCTCCTAATGATTCTGCTTTTTTTCCCTTTGGTCACACGACATGGCTTGTGGGATCTCAATTCCTTGACCAGGGATCGAACCTGGGTCATGGCAGTGAAAGTCTGGAATCCTAACCACTAGGCTACCAGGGAAGTCCCTGATTCTGCTTTTAGGATCAAACCCTAACTGATACCGGAAGCATGAACTCTGTAAGAACTTGGAGGACCACCTCACGGGGAAGGAGTCAAACTGATAGTGACTAAGGAACCCAGCTTACACTGAACATCAGTTCTCTTGCTGCTGTCTCAAGGTCTGACTCCACTGCTGACTTCTAGCCTTTGTTCAACCCACAAACCGTCTTATTTTTTGATCCTGCCCCTTATGTCATCTCAGTCTGTTCTACTGACTATTGTTGCCTTGACTCCTTTTTGTGGCCAGTTTTCCTTGACCTTATTCCTGAATCTTCCATCTATGTGTGTGACTGCATTTCTCACTGAAGTCCTCCTACATCCCTGCTGCCTGTGATAATGCATTTACAGCCACCTCTCCTGCCCCTGCTATCCCCTCATAGTCTGCCACTGTCTTTGCAAAAGCAATGCCTTAACCCTCTAATATGCTGACTTCTATGCTAAGAAGAATATCATCACACAGAGAGCTTGAGGTGGGAGATGGGTAGTTGAGAGTGAGGGATTCAGGATTCCATCAGTAAAGGCAAGCCTAGATAGGAGACCTTCTTAGTGGCCTTGGTTACAAGGAATATCAGGAAAGCTGGCATGCCTTCAGAGGACTTTGGGGAGTTGTTGTTGAAGCTCCAAACAAAGTGGAGTTGAGGAGCCCAACACAGACCTTACCTGTTTCCTGAGTCTGAACAGAAGCTGCTTGCAAACATAGTAATTGGTAGTGACACTCTTAGCAACTAGGACATTGTGCCAAGTCTTTTAGATGTGATGGGACACTACATAGCCTGAGCAGTCCTCTGCAGTGGGTAAGCTAAAATTGATATTTTTCTTATGTTTGTAACAATTTTTGTCCTCCAGAGTTTCAGCCTGCAATCTTTTGTGAAACTTTCAATTAAAAACAAAGGCCTCTATACGAAAATAATTAGTTTTACTGTAGCATTAAAGATAATAAAATAATTAGTAATAAAATTAGCAAAAGTAGTACAAAACATATACTCTGAAAAACCACAAAACATTGCTGAGAGGAATTAAAAAAGACCCAAATAAATGGAAAGACATTTCATGCACATGGATTGGAAAACCTAATATTGGTAAGATGGAAGTACTTCACAAATTGATCTACAGATCCAAAGCAATCCCTGTAAGAATACCAGCTGACTTCTTTGCCACATTTGACAAGCTCATCCTAAATTCAAGTGGAAATGAAAGGGACCTAAAATAGCCAAACCAATCTTGAAAAAGAAAAGCAAAGTTAGATGACTCACATATCACAGTCTCAAACTTTACTACAAAACAACAATAACCAACAAAGTCTGGAACTGGCACAAGGATAGACATATAGATAAATGGAATACAGTTGAGAGTCCAGAAATAAACCCTCACATTTACAGTTAACTGATTTTCAACAAGGGTGCCAAGAGAAAGAATAGTCTGTTTCAACAAATAGTGCTGAGACAACTGAATATGTACATGCAAAATAATGATGTTGAACTACTTCATGCCATACATAAAGGTTAACTCAAAATGGATAAAAGACTCAATTGTAAAAGTTAAAACTATAATATTCTTAGAACAAGCATTAATATTTGTTATTTTGAATTAGATTAAGTAAGATATGACATCAAAAGCAAGCAGCAAAAGAAACACATAGGTCACCTAGACATCATCAAATTTCAAATAACTTGTGCTTTAAAGGACACTATTAAGAAAGTGAAAGAGCAACTTGAAGGATGGGAGAAAAATTTTGCAAATCAGAGATCTGATTAGAACAAACATCTCAAATATATCAAGAACTCTTACAACTTAATAGTAAAAGACAAACAACCCAATCTAAACATAGGAAAAGAATTTGAATAGAAGTTTCTCCAAAGAAGATAAACAAATGGCTGATTTAAAAAGAAAAAAAAAAAACATGAAAAGAGGCTCAACAACACTAATCATCAGAGAAATACAAATCAAGACCACATTGAGATATCACTTCACAGCCACTGGATTGGCTATAATCCAAAAGACAGATAATAACAAGTGTTGTCAAGGATCTAGAGAAATTGGACCTCTCATATATTGTTAGTTGGAATGTAAAATGTTTCAGTCACTTTGGAAAACAGTCTAGAAGTTCCTCAAATAGTTAAACTTAGAGTTTGCATATGACTTAGTAATTCTAGTCCTAAGTGTATACCCAAGAGAAATGAAAACATATGTTCACACAAAAACTTGTACCTGAATGTTCACAGTAGTATTATTTATGATAGCCCAAAGCAGAAACAACCCAAATGTCTGTCTACTGATAAATGGATAAATAAAATGTGGTATATCCACACACTGGAATATTATTAAGCAATAAAAAGAAACGAAGTACTGGCACATGTTACAGCATGGATAAACCTTAAAAACATTATGCTAAGTGAAATAAGCCAGTCCCAAAAGACCACACATTGTGTGATTCCATGTATATGAAATGTCAAGAGTAGGCAAATCCTTAAAAATATAGAATAGATTAGTGGTTAATGGTTGCCTAGGTATGGGAGGGATAAGGGAATTGGAGGTGACATCTAAGGGGGGCAAGATTTCTTTTGAGAGTGATAAAAATATTCAAAATTTATTGTGGTAATTGATGTACAACTTTCTGAATATACTTAAAACCATTAAAAATTGGAGTATAGTTGATTTACAGTATTGTGCTTCTGGTATACAGCAAAGTGATTCAGTTATATATTTATATGTACACATATATATTGCTTTCTGTGTCTGTGAGTCTGTTTGTTTTGTAAATAAGTTTATTTCTATCATATTTGAGAGTCCACATACAAGTGATATCATATAGTATTTCTCTCTCTCTGTCTGACATGATAATCTCTAGGTCCATCCATGCTGCTGCATACAGCTTTATTTCATTCTTTCTTATGGCTGGGTAGTATTCCATTATATATATGTACCACATCTTCTTTATCCATTCATCTGTCAGTGAGTCTTAATTCTGTGCCTTGGCTATTATAAATAGTGCTGCAATAAACACTGGGGTGCATGCATCCTTTTGAATGATGATTTTCTCTGGATATATGCCCAGGGGTGGGATTGCTAGATCATATGGTGATTCTGTTTTCAGTTTTCTGAGAAACCTCCATGCTATTTTCCTTAGTGGCTGCACCAACTTACATTCCACCAACAGTGTAGCAGGATTCCTTTTTCTCCACACACCGTCTAGAATTTGTTATTTGTAGGCTTTGAAATGATGGTCATTCTCACTGGTGTGAGGTATACCTTAGTGTCGTTTTAATTTGTACTTCTCTAATAATTTGTGATGTGGAGCATCTTTTCTTGTGCCTATTGGCCACCTGTATGTATTCGTTGGCAAAATATCTATTTAGGTTTTCTGCCCATTTTTTGGATTGGTTTATGTGTTTTTTGTTAATTGAGTTGTATGAGCTTGTATATTTTGGAAATTAAGCCCTTGTTGGGTGCATCATTTGCAAATATTTTCTGCTAGTCTGTAGGTTGCTTTTCATTTTGTTGATGGTTTCCTCTGCTGTGCAAAAGCTTGTAAGTTTGACTAGGTCCCATTTGTTTATTTTTACTTTTATTTCTATTGCCTTGGAAGACTCACCTAGGAAAACATTGGTATGCCTTATGTCAGAAAGTGTTTTGTCTATGTTCTCTTCTAGGAGTTTTATGGTGGCATTATATAAAGGCTTACATTTAAGCCTTTAAACCACTTTGAGTTTATTTTTGTGTATGGTGTGAGGGAGTGTTCTAAGGTGTGATAGCAGCATTCACTGACATGTCCAGCTTTCACAATACCACTTGCTGAAAAGATTGTCTTTTCTCCATTGTATTCTTGCCTCTTTTGTCAAAGATTAATTGACAGTAAGTGTATGGGTTACTAAAAGCCATTTATTGTACACTTTAAATGGGTGAACTGTGTGGTATGTGAATTATATCTCAGTAAAGCTGTTTAAAAAATAGACTAATAAAGCCTTGCTTAGAGAAAAAAGTCCTTCATCATCAGACACCTCTGAATCATTGGGAGGAAAGAAGAGGCCACAAGTTAGTAGAAAGAGTATTGAAGATACTAGTGAGTGAATTGCTTGTTCACAGGAATAGGTAATGAGAATCTTTGGCAGATTTGCTCTTC
>NW_011489697.1:1589-2622 GCF_000754665.1 Bison bison bison | reverse complement strand
TCCAGGCCAGAATACTGGAGTGGGTAGCCTTTCCCTTTTCCAGGGGATCTTCCCAACCCAGGGATCAAACCCAAGTCTCCCGCATTACAGGTGGATTCTTTACCAGCTGAGTCATAAGGGAAGCCCAAGAATACTGGAGTGGGTAACCTATCCCTTCTCCAGGGAATCTCCCTGACCCAGGAATCAAACTGGAGTCTCCTGCATTGCAGGCAGATTCTTTACCAACTAAGCTATGTTTCTAAACTGAGCTATGAAGTTTCTAAACTTGATCCTTAATGTAAAGAGTTATAGCTAATTCTGTTAATTCTGTTTCTTGTGTATTTTTTGCAAGAGGATTAAAAATGCCTTCTATCTGAAGCCATTCTCTATACTCTGAAGGTTCAAAAAGTTGTTTCTTTTGCTCAAACTTGGCATAAGGATGGGAGGGTCTTATTTAAAAGCCAGTTAATGGCTTTTGTATTAGTCCAGAAAATAATTCTGACCTAACTTGGAGAACTCATTAATGCCAGTCTTGTTAAAGAGCTGATCATGCCCCTTAAATAATGCCATTCTGATAGAGGTGAGGTTGCTCTACTCATTGTTCAAATCTCAACTCTTCCAGCCAGTTATTTCTGACTAAGAGGTCTATTTGCCACCATCCAGTCCTCAATTCCCTCTGATGGAGAAGGATAAGAGGCTTATGAGAGTTTCCTGATAGGAGAGACTGGCTGAGGGGGAAACCGGGTCTTGTTCTGATAGGTGGGGCCATGCTCAATAAATCTTTAATCCAATTTTCTGTTGATGGGTGGGGCTGTGTTCCCTCCCTGTTATTTATCTGGAGCCAAACTATGGTGGGGGGCTTCCCTGGTGACTAAGATGGTAAAGCGTCTGCCTGCAATGCAGGAGACCTGGGTTCGATTCCTGGGTCGGGAAGATCCCCTGGAGAAGGAAATGGCAATCCACTCCAGCACTCTTGCCTGGAAAATCCCATGGACGGAGGAGCCTGATAGGCTACAGTCCCTGGGGTCGCAAAGAGTCAGACACGACTGAGCGA
>NW_011489697.1:0-1123 GCF_000754665.1 Bison bison bison | reverse complement strand
TAAGTTCTGACAGCTCTATTGTGGGGTTAATGGCGACCTCCTCTAAGAGGGCTTATGCCGTACCCTGGTCTGTTGTACCCAGAGCCCCTATCCCTGTGGCAGTCCACTGATGACCCGTACCTCCACAGGAGACACTCAGACACAGTTCTGTCTCAGTCTCTGTGGGGTTTCTGGGTCCTGGTGAGCACAAGGTTTGTTTGAGCCCTCTGAGTGTCTCTGGTAGGTATGGGGTTTGATTCTAAATACGATTTCACCCTTCCTACCATCTTGCTGGGGCTTCTCCTTTGCCCTTGGATGTGGGGTATCTCCTCAAAGTCATTCCACCACCGCACAGCCGAGCACCTACTGTCTTGCTGGGGCTTCTCTGCCTTTGGATATGGGTTATCTCCTCACAGCTGCTCCAGTGCCGTGCAGCCACTGCTTTCTCACCCCAGTGAAATTCTCTTTTCCACCTGAGAAATCTCACCCTTGGCTTCCTGCCGCCTTCACCTACCTTTCCAAGAATTAGCCATTTAAAATTACAGCTAATGTGGTGCAGATCAAACTTTGAGACATGAATCGAGTAGGGTCACCCAAGACGGACGGGTCATGGTGGAGAGTTCTGACAAAACACAGTCCACTGGAGAAGGGAATGGCAAACCACTTCAGTATTCTTGCCTTGAGAACCCCATGAACAGCATGAAAAGGTAAAAAGATAGGACACTGAAAGATGAACTCCTCGGGTCGGTAGGTGCCCAATATGCTACTAGAGATCAGTGGAGAAATAACTCCTGAAAGAATGAATAGACAGAGCCAAAGCAAAAACAACACCCAGTTGTGGATGTGACTGGTGATGGAAGCAAAGTCTGATGCTGTAAAGAGCAATATTGCATAGGAACCTGGAATGTTAGGTCCATGAATCAAGGCAAATTGGAAGTGGTCAAACGGGAGATGGCAAGAGTGAACGTCAACATTTTAGGAATCAGTGGACTGGAATGGGTGAATTTAACTCAGATGACCATTATATCTACTACTGTGGGCAAGAATCCATTAGAAGAAATGGAGTAGCCATCATGGTCAACTAAAGAGTCCAAAATGCAGTATTTGGATGCAATCTCAAAACGACAGAATGATCTCTGTTTGT
>NW_011489696.1:9529-10108 GCF_000754665.1 Bison bison bison | reverse complement strand
ATCTCTTTTTAAAGTACTGAAAGTGTGTTAAGACTAATACATTTTTTGCTTATTATCATTATGATAGAGTATCAATTCTCATCTATTCAATAAGTATTATTATCAATTATGTACTGAGAATCTGTTGTGTTCAGGGTACTGGTCAGGGAGAGATATGATGATGTAAGCTTCAGTGCCTAAAAGCTGGAGTTCTTAGACTACACTGAAGATGAAGTTATATAAGTAAATAACTATAATAATGTAACAAGTGCTAAAATGGAATGTTGCACTAAGTTGTTTCAAAACACAGAGGAAATAAATTATTTTCTCAGGAAGAATTAGGAAATTTCACAAAAGAAGGTATTTGAGTTGGAGCTTAAATAATGAATAAGATATTTTGCCTAGAGAGAAAAGGGGAAAGGTTGCCTAAGCAAGATACTATCACATAAAATAAAAATCACAGAAGTCTGAAAAAAAATAAGATAAAGAAGGAAGGGTGAAAATTTGACTAAAGTGTTGGAAATCTCTGGTTGCAACTATTGAAGAGTTTTAGTAATCAGTGGAACCCAAAGCTTACTAATTATAGTAAAAAAAAAAAAA
>NW_011489696.1:8664-9429 GCF_000754665.1 Bison bison bison | reverse complement strand
AAAAAAAAAAAGTCTTCTGAGAGCTTTGTAATACATATTGCCTCATGTTAACATTCCCCCAAATCTTAACCCATTTTAGAATCTACTCTGGGCTTCCCAGGTGGCCCTAGTGGTAAAGAACCTGCTAACCAATGCAGGAGACATCAGAGAAGTGGATTCAATCTCTGGGCCGGGAAGAGCCTCTGGAGGAGGGCATGGCAGTTGATTCCAGTAGTCTTGCCTTGGGAATCCCATGGACAAAGGAGCCTGGAGAGCTATGGTCCATAGAGTCAGACATGACTGAAGTGACTTAGCAGCAGCAGGATCCACTCTAAGTCCAAAAGTGAAAAGTGAGTGTTAGTCACTCAGTTGTGTCTGACTCTTTGCAACCCCATGGACTATATCTCGGCAGGCTCCTCTGTCCATGGAATTCTCCAGGCAAGAATACTGGAATAGGTAGCCATTCCCTTCTCCAGGGGATTTTCCCAGCCCATGGATCAAACCCAGATCTCCTGCATCGCAGACAGATTCTTTGTTCAAATGGTAAGTCCAAAAATTGCATCTAAATATAATCAGCTCAGAAAATGCCAACTATCATACTCCAATCACAGCAACCTTCTTTGTGAAGTACTATTACTATCTCTATTTTATTTTTGTAAGTCTTATCTTTTTTTTTTAACTGAAGTATAGCTGATTTACAAAAATTATATTAGATTCAGGTATACAGCAGAGACATTCAATATTTTTATGGATTATACTCCATTTAACATTATTACAGAATAATGG
>NW_011489696.1:7594-8564 GCF_000754665.1 Bison bison bison | reverse complement strand
GCCAAGTACCTGTGAATGTAATTTTATTTAGAAATAGAGCCTAGGTGAGAAAACCATGGCGCTGTTTAATTGTAAATAGATTGATATAAGTTTGGACCAATATGTGATGTGTACAATTTTAGTATGTAGGATTTTTGTGCTTTAAAAAAGTTCAAAAAACAAACAAAAGAGGAATAAAGCCTTTGCAGATATAATTAACATGAGGTCATACTGGACTAGAGAAAGACTTGTCTACTTAAAATGACTTGTAAACTTAAAAGAAGAGGGGAATTTGGATACAGCCAGATAAGGAAGAAAAATGGCCATGAGAAGATAAAGGCAGAGATTGGAATTATGTTTCCCTAAACCAAGGAATACCAAAGATTGTGAAGGGTTAGCGTAACTGTGGAAGGGTCCTCCACTAGAGAGAAATATGGTCTTGGCAAAATCTTGATATTTTATTTCAAAGCTCCAGTACTATTAGAGGATATAATTTCTGTTTTAAACCACCCAATATGTGGTACTTTGTTACAGTAGTGCTAAGAAACTAGAACAGTTCATATCCCTTACTGAAAAAGCTTCAATGATTTCCCATTATTCTCAAGATGAAGGCAAAAACCTTTAGCAATTTTTGTCAGATTCTGCATTTTTACTTTGTCTGCCTGAGTTTGACCCTGCCTACCTCTCCAACTTCATCTCACACAACTGTCTCCTTAATTTCCCACACTCTGGACACACTAGCCTTTCCAATGGTCAGATGAACCATGACTAGCTCAGTGATTATGTCTTATTGTTATCCCTCTCATGGCACTTTCACAGATATGAATTTACATTTTTAATGTGATCTTACAATTAACTATTTTTTTTGTTTTGTTTCACTACTAGATGGTAAGCTGCATAAAGGCTGAGGATCATGCCTGTTTTTGCTCACAACTGGTATTCCAGTGCCTAGCATAATGTCTAGCTTATTGTAGAATTTTAGTACATTTTT
>NW_011489696.1:4589-5281 GCF_000754665.1 Bison bison bison | reverse complement strand
GCAAAGACTAGAGATCTCATCAAGAAAGTTAGAGATACCAATGGAACATTTCATGCAAAGATGAGCACAATAAAAGATAGAAATGGTATGGACCTAACAGAAGTAAAATATATTAAGAAGCGGTGGCAAGAATACACAGAAGAACTGTACAAAAAAGATCTTCATGAAACAGATAACCATGATGGTGTGCTCATTCACCTAGAGCCAGATATCATGGAATTCAAAGTCAAGTGGGCCTTAGGAAGCATCACTGCAAACAAAGCTGGTGGAGGTGATGGAATTCCATTTGTGCTATTTCAAATCCTAAAAGATAATGCTGTTAAAGTGCCACACTCAATATGCCATCAAATCTGGAAAACTTAGCAGTGGCCACAGGACTGGAAAAGGTCAGTTTTCATTCCAATCCCAAATAGAGGCAATGCCAAAAATGCTCAAACTACTGCGCAATTGCACTCATCTCACACACTAGCAAAGTAATGTTCAAAATTCTCCACATCAGACTTCAACAGTACAAGAAGCATGAACTTCCAGATATTTAAGCTGAATTTAGAAAAGGAAGAGGAACCAGAAGTTGCCATCATCTGCTGGATCATCGAAAAAGCAAGAGTTCCAAAAAAACATCTACTTCTGCTTTATTGACCACGCCAAATCCTTTGACTGTGTGAATCACAACAAACTGGAAAATTCTGAAA
>NW_011489696.1:3352-4280 GCF_000754665.1 Bison bison bison | reverse complement strand
AAAGAGTCAGACATGACAGAGCGACTGAACTGAGCTTAAGTTGAGGAGAATGTAGCATCTATGTATGAATGGAGACTGGTTCCTAGAATAAGCAGAAGGAACCAATAAGGAGGGCACATGAATGGTAGAAGAAAGGAATAATCCAGAAGCAGTAGGAAGATAGGAATAAAGACCACAAATAAAAGAAATTTTACAACGAAGGGAACCTTATCCTCCAGCACACAAGCAGGAATTAAAAACAGGTGCATAACACTCATTCTACAGGGCCACCATCACCCTGATACCAAAAACAGACAAAGACAACACACAAAAAGAAAACTGCAGGCCAATATCACTGATGAACAAAGATGCAAAAATACTCAACAAAATTTTAGCAAACAGAATTCAGCAACACATCAGAAAGCTCATACACCATGATCAAGTTGGGTTTATTCCAAAATTCAAAGATTCTTCCATTTATGCAAATCAATCTATGTGATACATTATAATAACAAATTGAAAGACAACCACATGATCATCTCAATAGATGCAGAAAAAGCCTCTGACAAAATTCAGCACCCATTTATGATTAAAATTCTTCAAAAAATGGGCATAGAAGTAACCTCCCTCAACATAGTAAAGGCCATATATGATAAGCTTACGGCACACATTACTCTAAATGGTGAAAAATGGAAAGCATCCCTCCCCCCCTAAGATCAGGAACAAGAAGGTGTACTTTCACCACTGTTATTCACCATAGTTCTGGAAGTTCTAGCTACAGCAATCAGAGAAGAAAAAGAAATAAAAAGAATCCAGATCAGAAAAGAAGTAAAGCTCTCACTGTTTGCAGATGACATGATACTGTACACAGAAAACCCTAAAGATAGTATCAGAAAGTTACTAGAGCTAATCAGTGAATTTAGCAAAGTTGCAGGATACAAAATCAATA
>NW_011489696.1:2663-3252 GCF_000754665.1 Bison bison bison | reverse complement strand
TCACAATTCATATGGAAACACAAAAGACCCCGAATAGCCAAAGCAGTCTTGAGAAAGAAAAATGGAGCTACAGGAATCAACCTTCCTGACTTCAGATTATACTACAAAGCTACAGTCATCAAGACAGTATGGTACTGGTACAAAAACAGAAATATAGACCAATGGAACAAGATAGAAAGCCCAGAGATAAACCCATGCACCTAGGGGTACCTTATTTTTGACAAAGGAGGCAAGAAGATACAATGAGACAAAGAGAGCCTTTTCAATAAATAATACTGGGGAAACTGGACAGCTACATGTAAAAGAATGAAATTAAAACACTTCCTAACACCATACACAAAGATAAACTCAAAATGGATTAAAGACCTGAATGTAAGACCAGAAACTATAAATCTCTTAGAGGAAAACATAGGCAGAACACTCGATGACATAAATCAACACAAAATCCTCTATGACCCACGTCCTAGAGTAAGGGAAATAAAAACAAAATAAATAAGTGTAACCTGATTAAACTTAAAAGCTTTTGCACAGCAAAGAAAACTATAAGCAAGGTGAAAAGACAACCCTCAGAATGGGAGAAAATAATAGC
>NW_011489696.1:0-209 GCF_000754665.1 Bison bison bison | reverse complement strand
GAGGTTTTTTAGTTCCTCTTCACTTTCTGCCATAGGGGTGGTGTCATCTGCATATCTGAGGTTATTGATATTTCTCCTGGAAATCTTGATTCTTACATTAAAATGGATAGCCAATGGGAATTTGCTTTATGGCTCAGGAAACTCAAACATGGGCTCTGTATCAACCTAAAGTGATGGGATGGAGAAGCAGATGGGAGGGAGGTTCAAAA
>NW_011489695.1:19030-20781 GCF_000754665.1 Bison bison bison | reverse complement strand
ATCCAGGTCATGAAAACTTTTTTTGTACAGTTCTTTTGTGTATTCTTGCCACCTCTTCTTAATCTCTTCTACTTATGTTAGGTCCTTACCATTTCTGTCCTTTATTGTGCCCATCTTAGCATGAAATGTTCCCTTGGTATCTCTAATTTTCTTGAAGAAATCTCTAGTCTCCCTCATCTATTTTTTTTCTTTATTTCTTTGCATTACTCACTTAAGAAGACTTTCTTATCTTTCCTTTCTATTCTTTGGAACTCTGCATTCAGATGGGTATATCTTTTTTTTTCTCCTTTGCCTTTGGCTTCTCTTCTTTTCTCAGCTATTTATAAGACCTACTGTATATAACTATATGTGCATAACTATAGGACATTATCAAAATCAGGAAAAGAATAATGGCACAATATTACTAATAGCTATAACTAATTAGCATAACTAACTAAATCTAACTAAATAAGGTTTTATTTATTCCATCATTAAAAGCAAATTACAATGAAAATTTTGAATGACTAATAATTTAAACAATGATTTTCTTTTTCTTACCCTGTCCCCTAACCACTAAGTTCCCACCCCCTAACCCCCCAACAGTAGTCATTTTTATAGTTGCTTGTGTATTAATCCAAAGTTTCTTTGTGTAAATATAAGCAAACATGAATATATATTTTTACTTCCTCTCCTTTTTTATACAAAAGGAAACATGTCATACACATTCTTTTGCACCTTTTATTTCACTATACCTTTCTTGGAGGGCTTTTTATATCAGAGATAACTTCTTCTTTTGTAAAGCCCCCAAACATTTCAGTATATAGATGTACTATAGACTAATTAACTAGCCTCTCTTGATAGGCATTTGTGTTGT
The DNA here is from genome assembly GCF_000754665.1 of Bison bison bison. Taxonomy (NCBI): domain Eukaryota; kingdom Metazoa; phylum Chordata; class Mammalia; order Artiodactyla; family Bovidae; genus Bison; species Bison bison. Next base: position 19,928 of record NW_011489695.1, on the reverse strand, counting down.
TTCCAATCCTTTCCTATGGTAATTGATGCTGCAACAAAAAATCTTGCAAATGTATCAGTATGCACCTGTGGGAATATATTTGCAGGATATACACTCTCAGAAGGCATATTGCTAGATCAAATGATATATGGCATTTGTAATTGCCAAACTGCCTTTCCACCAACCATTTTCCTTAGAGCCTTTCTAATAGAATATATTATCAAGCTTTTGGTTCTTTACTAAAATGATAGGCAAATATGGTATTTCAGTAGTCACATTTCTATCACAATAATGAAGGAAGCTTAACATCTTTTTCTGTTTAAGAGCCATTTGGATTTCCTCTTCAATGAATTGTCAGTTCATCTAATTTCTCCATTTAATGTTGATCTTTCACTTCATGTATATGAAGTTTTTATATATTAAGGAAAATTAACCTATAGGTTCCCACATAAAGAAAAATATTTTTAATATTTTGGCTAAAGTATTTCCATCATATATGTATACTTTAGAAAAAGGAGAGTTGTAATCCTTCAGCATTACATTTTTATCTTCCTATTTTCCAATTGATTGATGCTTCCTTTACAATGCTATTTGTGTGACACAAATCAGTTAAGATTTTATCAGAATCTCCATGATTCTATACTGATGGCAAATCCTCTCAATGATTTGGTCCTGAATGCTTAACTACAGGTTTTCTGCTTTTGAATTTTCACAAAGCCTCTTCCTCTCCAAACCAGATGGCCTAGAAAGATGTATTTAATGGTTAATCATTGCCATCTACTGGTAAAGATGGAAATTTCGTCTAGCTACTTGCCCTTGTGGCTTGGAAGATTTGCTTTATGTATGACAACTTAAAATGTTGATGTACAACAGAAAACCACAAAATTATTATATAAAGCAATTATCCTTCCATTAAAAA
>NW_011489695.1:14619-18756 GCF_000754665.1 Bison bison bison | reverse complement strand
ATATATTTTATATATATATATATATATATATATATAACATGGGAAAATAAATAAAGTGAAAAACAATATAAAAAAAAGAAAAAAAATACAGTTCCTATTTTCAAGTCAGTCAACGCCTAGTAGAAAGACAATCCCATAAACAGACTTTTAAAATCAAGTGGTACAAGTGCAACAACTAAGGTAAACACAGAGCGGACTGTAGAAGTCCAATAGGAGGAAACTAACCAGGGAGGGGAAGTCAATCCTTTCTAGAGGAGACGATGCTGAACCTGAGCATCATTTCTATTCCATCTACAATTTCCAATCACTTACATGGAGTGAACAACACTTTATCTTCAATAAAGCATATACTTTTAAAAAAAATTCCAGAAAATCTGGATGCTTGATAGTCTTAAATAAAATGGCAAAGAAATAGAAACAAAAATTTAGGAAGCTTATGAGTTTAGTCAAAACATAGTTTTCTTTGAAACCACTAATTCAAAAAGATGTGTGCACTATGTTCATAGCAACACTATTCACAATAGCCAAGACATGGAAACAATCTAAGGGTCCATCAACAGATGGATAAAGATGTGATATACAATGGAAATACTACTCAGCCATAAAAAGAATGAAACTTTGCCATTTGCAACCACACAGGTGGACTTGGAGGATATTATGCTAAGTGAAGTAAGTCAGAAAAAGATAAATACTGTATGATATCACTTATATGTGGAATTTAAAAACTACAACAAATTCCTGAATAAACTACATAAAAGAAGCAGACTCACAGGTATAGAGAACAAATTAGTGGTTACCAGTGGGGGAGGAAGGGCAATAAAAGGGTAAGAGAGAGAGATATAAACTGTTGAGTGTCAGATAGGCTCAAGAATGTATTGTACAAAGGGAATATAGCAAATATTTTTTAATAACTATAAATGGAAAGTAACCCTTAAAATCATATAAAAAGTAAAAAGCAAAAAAAAATAATAAAATAAATGTTAAAATGCTCAAAATAATATTCCTTTTTCAATTACTAAGATTCCTTTAGTGATTGTAGCCAAATAGCAGAATATTGGACTGTTGAAAAAACTAATCACAAATGTATTATTTCTACCTTGCTGATTTCCAGTTCATTTAAATTTTATTTGTTGTCTTGAACAAATTAATTTCATGGATTGGATAAGTGATAAAATATAAGGCTTTAACTATGTAAAATATTCAGAAGCCTGTGACTAATCATTTACTGATAAGGTAGAATAACATACCTTATTGAATATAACATATTCAATGATAATGCAGACTGAAAATGTAACAATGGTCTGGAGATTATCACAGTTTGCCCAGTGCTATCTGTAGTGGAGTTTGATAACGTTTAACTGTTTCAAGATGATATTAACAACCTCTAATAAAAGATTATTTAATGATAATATTCTCATGTGTCTAAAGAATACTTTAATTACATACCAGTATTTATTTCTATGCTCTTCAGACTATCCCTGAGTTTCTTAACAAATATAGGGTTGTTTTGTTTTGTTTTCTCTTGACATAGTTGCTGTATATTTTCACAAGGTGAAAGTAGTCAAAACATGTTACAGCCTGTAGCTGAATGTCGCTCAATCATGTCATGTAAGCTTGGCTTTAAAGGCAGATAAACGTAAAAAAAAAAAATTAATCAGAACAAAAACCAAAAATAAACAACAAAGGCAATGGTGAATTCTCACAGGACTAAACTATGCCACACATTTTCCTGTTAGAGATTCACAGAATATATTGGGACTTATGCTAGGATTGTAACAGCTTTGAAACCCACAAGCTATTCTGTGGTAAAAGTAAAAGTGGGTGGAAGTGAAGAAGAGGTAGCAAGTATGTAGTAGTCTAACCTCCAGTCACTCAAATCTAATTGTTAAGTCGATTAGAAAAGATTAATGTTGACAACTCAAGAATTAACTCAGGCTCTGCTTTTTAGTTCCTAGTTCTCTGTGTGTGAACTACCTGCATAAAGAATATAGTGATGACTTTGCATGAAGAAGCATTATTCAATTCTGTGGAAATCTGATCTGGGCCTTAGCTTCTGAAAAGTCTCACATGTCAAAGTCAATATTTTATATGTACACTCAGAGCACAGTACCTCTGTACACCATTCTAAAAAGTTTAACTCAGTCCAAAAGTTTCCTAAGTCCTCTATTAAATTGTAAATCTGCAGTCCATTTCTTCCTCCTAATTCCCCGACTCTACCATAAGGAAGAGAAGAAAATGGTAGATTGACACGAGGCATAGCAGTTCACTTGTGGTGTGCCCAGTAAAGGGAAGTTTAGGAGATGGTCACAGCAATGAAGAGAAAGTGTCTACAGTGGAAGTATTTAGATAGATATAACAGAAACTAAGTAGGAATTTAGCTATGGGAATATGAGACCTGGAAATGGGAGAGTAACATTAATTGAATATAGCCTAAATGATGTGCATTATACTTGGCTCTCCTGAATTGTACCCACTAATAAAGCTTGTACACCATTAAGTAAAAACGGGATAATGTGAGGAGAGAAGGAGATCTGAAAAACAGGTGGGTAGCTGAAGTAACTATGGAGGCTAAGAACAAGTGAGTCCTTAGAAGTGAAAAGGCATCACCTCCCTGCTCACTTTTTCTAACACATAGGATTCATCTACAGAGTAATCGGGCACTTGAAGGAAAAAGTGACAACTAAAACAATTTGACAACCTTAAAACAACAGGATGAGAAAAACTAGAGATCTTTTCAAGAAAATTGGAGATAGCAAGGGAATATTTCATGCAAAAATGGGCACAATAAAGGACAGAAATGGCAAGGACCTAACAGAAGTAGAAGAGACTGAGAAGAGGAGGCAAGAATACACAGAAGAACTATACAAAGAAAGGTCTTAATGACCTGAATAAGCACGATGTTGTGGCCACTCACCTAGGGTCAGACATCCTGGAGTGTGAAGTCAAGAAGGCCTTAGGAAGCATTTCTATGAATAAAGCTACTGGAAGTGATGGAATTCCAGCTGAGCTATTTCAAATCCTAAAAGATGTTGCTGCTAAAGTACTCCACTCAATATGTCAGCAAATTTGGAAAACTCAGCAGTGACCAAAGGATTGGAAAAGGTCAGTTTTCATTCCAATCCCAAAGAAGGGCAATGCCAAAGAATGTTCAAACTACCACACAATTGCACTCATTTCACATGCTAGCAAGGTAATGCTCAAAATCCTTCAAGTTAAGTTTCAAAAGTATGTGAACCGAGAACTTCCAGATGTTCAAGTTGAATTTAGAAAAGGCAGAGGAACCAGAGATCAAATTGCCAACATTCACTGGATAATAGAGAAACCAAGGGAATTCCAGAAAAACATCTACTTCTGCTTCATTGACTACACTAAAGCCTTTTTGACTGTGGATCACAACAAACTGAAAAATTCTTAAAGAGATAGGAGTAAAAGACCACCTTATCTGTCTCCAAAGAAACCTGTATGCATGTCAAGAAGCAACACTTAGAACCAGACATGGAACAACAGACTGGTTCAAAATTGGGAAAGGAGTATGTCAAGGCTGCATATTGTCACCCTGCTTATTTAACTTATATGCAGAGTACATCATGTGAAATGCTGGGCTGGATGAATAACAAGCTGAAATCAAGACTGTTGGGAGAAATATCAACAACCTCAGATATGCAGATTACATCACTCTAAATGTCAGAAAGTGAAGAGAAACTAAAGAGCCTCTTGATGAAAGTGAAAGAGGAGAGTGAAAAAGCTGGCTTAAAACTCAACATTCAGAAAACTAAGATCATGGCATCTGGTCCCATCACTTGATGGCAAACAGGGAAAAAGTGGAAGAAGTGGCAGATTTTATTTTGGGGGGCTCCAAAATCACTGTGGACAGTGACTGCAATCATGAAATTTAAAGACACTTGCTCTTCTGAAGAAAAGCTAAGACAAATCTGGACAGCGTATTAAAAAGCAGAGATCACTTTACTGACAAAGGTCTGTGTAGTCCAAGCCTTGGTTTTTCCAGTAGTCATGTATGGATGTGAGAGTTGGACCATAAAGAAGGCTGAGTGACAAAGAATTGATGCTTTTGAACTGTGGTGCTGGAGAGGACTCTTGAGAGTCTCTTGGACAACAAGGAGATTAAGCCAGTCAATC
>NW_011489695.1:13390-14519 GCF_000754665.1 Bison bison bison | reverse complement strand
ATGAGTTTGAACAAACTCTGGGAGATAGTGAAGGGCAGGGAAGCCTGGCATGCTGCAGTCCACAGAGTCACAGAGTACATGACTTCATGACTGAACGACAACAACAACAACAACAATATAGTTAGCCTTTTATAACATCAACATTATTCACTATAGTCTATTCATCCAGAGTACTTTTAACTTCTTAAGTCCCAATTTAAATTGTTCTGATTTTTAATAGAAAATAAAAATAATCTGACCACTCTCCTTCATTTATCTATCCTTTATCAACTTTTTGTCTTAACTTTTTCATGAGTTTTAATTTTCACTGACCTTGATACTATTCAGAAGGTACCAAATCAAGAACATATGTAGAATTATACTGAAGCTTGTGTTCTTTAGTCTCAAACTAGGTCTTCCTTAAAATATAGAGATCATAATTGTGCATGAGTGAGTGAGTGAAAGCCACTCAGTTGTGTCCAGCTCTTTGGGACCACATGGACTACAGAGCCCATGGAATTGTCCAGGCCAGAAAACTGGAGTAGGTAGCCTTTCTCTCCTCCAGGGAATCTTCTCAACTCAGGGATTGAAGCCAGGTCTTCTGCATTGCAGGCGGATTCTTCACCAGCTGAGCCACAAGGGAAGCCCATAACTGGGCATATTCTAGGTCTAATATACTATAACAAAAAGATGATCTTGAAGTATCTTACTAGCTATTTGTTATATTTAAAACAATAAAAGCATTGCTGCTTCTTTTTATACTTGTGGTTTGTTTTGATATCCAGACCTTTAACTTCAGAGCTATTTGTAAGGTACAGTGAATTAAAGAGATCCATACAAGTCTTCTGTTTTAGAGGATGTGTGCTACTGAGATAAATATAAGATAAATCTTATCCTTATTCATCAGAGGGTAGACAGAATGAAATTCACAGTCACAGAAAACTAACCAAATTGATCACAAGGACCACACATTTGTCTAACTCAATGAAACTGTGAGCCATGCCACATAGGGAAACCCAAGACAGATGGGTCGTGGTAGAGAGTTATGACCAAACATGGTCCACTGCAGAAGGAAATGGAAAGCCACTTCAGTACTGTTGCCTTGAGAATCCCATGAACAGTATGAAATGGTAAAAAGATATGACACTGA
>NW_011489695.1:12388-13095 GCF_000754665.1 Bison bison bison | reverse complement strand
GAAGTGGTCAAACAGGAGATGGCAAGGCTGAACATTGACATTTTAGGAAACAGTGAATTAAAATGGACTAGAATGGGGGAATTATTTCAGATAGCCATTGTATTACTACTCTGGGCAAGAACCCCTTAGAAGAAATGGAGGAGCCTTCATAGTCAACAGAAGAGTCTGAAATGCAGTCTTAGGGTGCAATCTACAAAATGAGAGATTTTGTTCGTTTCCAAGGCAAACCATTCAATATCACGGTAATCCAAGTCTATGCCCCAACCATAATGACGAAGAAACTGAAGTCGAATGGTTCTATGAGAACCTACAAGACCTTCTAGAACTAACACCAAAAGATGTCCTTTTCATCATAGGGGACAGGAATGCAAAAGTAGAAAATCTGGAGTAACAGGCAAGTTTGACCTTGGAGCAAAAAATGAAGCAGAGCAAAGGCTAACAGAGTTTTGCCAAGAGAACTCACTGTTGATAGCAAACACTTTCTTTCAATAACACAAGAGAAGACTGTACACATGGACATCACCAGAAGATCAATACTGAAATTCAGTTCAGTTTAGTTCAGTCACTCAGTCGTGTCTGACTCTTTGCAACCCCATGAATTGAAGCACTCCAGGCCTCCCTGACCATCACCAACTCCTGGAGTTCACTCAAACTCACGTCCATCAAGTCAGTGATGCCATCCAGCCATCTCATCCTCTGTCATCCCC
>NW_011489695.1:10793-11641 GCF_000754665.1 Bison bison bison | reverse complement strand
CCTTTTCTAAAACCAACTTGAACATCTGGAAGTTCATGGTTCACATATTGCTGAAGCCTGGCTTAGAGACTTTTGAGCATTACTTTACTAGCATGTGAGATGAGTGCAATTGTGCGGTAGTTTGGGCATTCTTTGGAATTGCCTTTCTTTGGGATTGGAATGAAAACTGACCTTTTCCAGTCCCGTGGCCACTGCTGAGTTTTCCAAATTTGCTGGCATATTGAGTGCAGCACTTTCACAGCATCATCTTTCAGGATTTGAAATAGCTCAACTGGGATTTCATCATCTGCACCAGCTTTGTTCATAGTGATGCTTTCTAAGGCCCACTGGACTTCACATTTAGGATGTCTGGCTCTAGGTGAGTGATCACACCATTGTGATCATCTTGATCATGAAGATCTTTTTTGTACCATTCTTCTGTGTATTCTTGACATCTCTTCTTAATATCTTCTGCTTCTTTTAGGTCCATACAATTTCTGTCCTTTATCGAGCCCGTTTTGCAAGAAATGTTCCCTTGGTATCTCTAATTTTCTTAAAGAGATCTCTAGTCTTTCCCATTCTGTTGTTTTCCTCTCTTTCTTTGCATTGATCGCTGAAGAAGGCTTTCTTATCTCTTCTTGCTATTCTTTGAAACTCTGCATTCAGATGCTTATATCTTTTCTTTTCTCTTTTGCTTTTCGCTTCTCTTCTTTTCACAGCTATTTGTAAAGCCTCTCCAGACAGCCATTTTGCTTTTTTGCATTTCTTTTCCATGGGGATCGTCTTGATCCCTGTCTCCTGTACAATGTCATGAACCTCTGTCCATAGTTCATCAGGCACTCTATCTATCAGATCTAGTCCCTTTAATC
>NW_011489695.1:8804-10159 GCF_000754665.1 Bison bison bison | reverse complement strand
AGCTTCTTCAGCATTACTGGTTGGGGCATAGACTTGGATTACTGTGATATTGAATGGTTTGCCTTGGAAACGAATAGTGATCATTCTGTCATTATTGAGATTGCATCCAAGTCCTGCATTTCGGACTCTTTTGTTGTCTATGATGGCTACTCCATTTCTTCTAAATGATTCCTGCCCGCAGTAGTAGATATTATGGTCATCTGAGTTAAATTCACCCATTCAAGTCCATTTTAGTTCGGTGATTCCTAGAATGATGACGTTCACTCTTGCCATCTCCTGTTTGACCTCTTCCAATTTGCCTTGATTCATGGACCCAACACTCCAGGTTTCTTGTCCAAGGAGTGATGGCTGCATAGACGTAGGAGGGCCGAGAAAAGCTACTCCATGTTCAAGATCAGGAGGGGTGACGGTGAGGAGATACCCCTCATCCAAGGTAAGGAACAGTGGCTGTGTTTTGCTGGAGCAGCCATGAAAAGATACTCCACTTCCAAAGTAAGAGAAACCCAAGTAAGATGGTAGGTGTTGGGAGAGGGCATCAGAGGACAGACACACTGAAACCATAATCACAGAAAATGAGTCAATCTACTCACACAGACCACAGCCTTGTCTAACTCAATGAAACTAAGTCATGGTGTGTGGGGCCACCCAAGACGGGTGGGTCAGGATGGAGAGGTCTGACAGAATGTGGTCCAGTGGAGAAGGGAATGGCAAACCATTTCAGTATTCTTGCCTTGAGAACCCCATGAACAGTATGAAATACTGAAATTAGATCGATTATATTATTTGCAGCCAAAGATGGAGAGGCTCTATACAGTCAGGAAAAAAAAAAAAAAGACCAGGAGCTGACTTTAGCTCAGATTACAAATTCCTTATTGCTAAATTCAGATTTAAATTGAAGAATGTAGCGGAAACCATTAAAGCATTCAGGTATGAACTGAATCAAATCCTTTAATATTATACAGTGAGGAGAAGGCAATGGCAACCCACTCCAGTACTCTTGCCTGGAAAATCCCATGGACAGAGGAGCCTGGTAGGCTGCAGTCCATGGGGTCGCACAGAGTCAGACACGACTGAAGTGACTTAGCAGCAGCAGCAGCAGCATGCAGTTACAAGCATAATGTAGATGGATCCTAAACTACATATCATGTGTAATTCATAAATGAGATTATCCTTACATAAAGAAATGATCCTCTTAACTGTAGAATTAATGGACTTTTAGATATGCAGATGACACCACCCTTATGGCATAAAGTGAAGAGGAACTAAGAAGCCTCTTGATGAAAGTCAAAGAGGAGAGTGAAAAAGTTGGCTTAAAACTCAACATTCATAAAACGAAGATCATGGCATTTGGTCCC
>NW_011489695.1:4443-7457 GCF_000754665.1 Bison bison bison | reverse complement strand
CACATGTATTTAGAAATTTCTTTTTTTTTTTCTTTTTTTATCATATGTGTTTTTATTTTTTTTATTTTTTTTTTAAATTTTATTTTATTTTTAAACTTTACATAATTGTATTAGTTTTGCCAAACATCAAAATGAATCCGCCACAGGTATACATGTGTTCCCCATCCTGAACCCTCCTCCCTCCTCCCTCCCCATACCATCCCTCTGGGTCGTCCCAGTGCATTCTTATTCGTGATCATTTGTATTCTTTGATTTATTTTTATAGTAGTGGATAGTCTGGCTTTTTACACCAACTAGTACTGCCAGTCCTATTCTAGATAATGCTGCTACCAAAATCAGGTCCAGAGTATTCCAGAGTTGGTCACATTTGGCTCCCATGTACCAAAAACTTCCCCACCGACCTCTGAAATTTAGACATCTATATAGAGATAATAAAAATTAAAAAATCTCACAAATTTGAGAAACAAAATGTTTTCAATGAAAGAATCCAGTCTTTCTTTGTTACTAAACCATGAGGTTTCCCTTTAAGGTCCTTATGAAATTTCTATTGTCCTTTTTTCCACTTGAGTGTGTGTGCATGCTCAGTTGTGTCTGACTCTTTGTGACTTCATGAACTGTAGCCAGAAGGCTCCTCTGTCCATGGAATTTTCCAGGCAAGAATACTGGAGTTGGTTGCCATTTCCTTTTCCAGGAGGTTCTTCCAGACCCAAGGATTGAACCCCATCTCCTGCACTGCAGGAAGATTCTTTACCACCGAGCCACCAAACATGCTGAAATGTACAGGTTTGGATACATTGAGTTAGCATGCAGAAGGCAGTCAGGATTTCCCAACCATTGAGTAATTAAAATGTAGCACTTAGTTAGAAATGAAAGAAAAAAAAAAAGTCTTACACAGAATGGTTGTCTCAAGACTGCTTTTAAAACTCTCTATATTTTGCCCATTGCTCACACCTTTATTCACTCTGACTACTTCAGTTCTATAAGTGCTATGAAAAGAGTTTGAAGCAGTCTAACCTACTAGTTCTGTAACTGCAGCTGGATGTTCCCTTCACCAGCACTTACAGTGATGAATGAGGTTAACAACCTAACTATGCCACTTGACAGCAAATATAAGAATAAACATGCAAAGGTGAGAATAAACTGTCTGTCAGCCAAATCTGCCTGCCTCCATCTTTCCCATGATTCCAGATCCTTCTCTATTTTAAAGAAATAAATGACATATATAAACTTCTCATGTTTTTATAAAGTTTGACACTTTACCAGATAACCTGAATGTGGTTCTCTAGTGTCTGGATTGATAGCATACACCCACATAGAAATGCCTATGGGTTTGTGGATAGGAATAATATGACTTCTCAACATCCTCCTCTGGAGGGACTAATGGTGAGGTTAGTTCTTGTAGTGTCTTTAGAAATTGCCTGTAGAATTGTACTATCTCTTGTAGAATTGATAAAGAATTACTCACTTAAACAGTGACTATCAAATCATAAGTCAACTACTCCTGGGTTTTATTGTTCCAGTATATTAAGGACTACTGCCATGGATGACATGAAGGGATTGATTAGATGATTATTATAATCTTTTATAGCTCTGATAGCCTAGGATTCTGTTATAAAATGTATCTACTGGCTTCACATAGGTAGTAACCTACTCAATGGGGCATGGATTCTAAAATATAATGTCATTCACTTAAGAAAATATGTTTGAAAAATATATCTTATAAACTCTCATGGATTTCTTCCTTAAAAAAAGACTTTTAAAAGTGCATTTCTGATTTAGTTTAAGATCAAATCACAAAGGAATTATCCATTAAACAGTAACAGTTCATTTATTCAACAACATTTATTGGGCTTCCCTGGTGACATAGATGGTAAAGAATCTGCCTGCAATGTGGGAGACCTAGGTTCGATTACTGGGTTAGGAAGGCCCCCTGGAGAAGGGAGGGCAACCTACTCCAGTATTCTTGCCTGGAGAATTCCATGTTCAGAGGAGCTTTGCAGACTACATCTCATGGGCTCCCAAAGAGTAGGACACGACTGAATGACTAACACTTTACCACATGCCTAGTACTATGCCAGGCATTTGAGATAAACCAGAGAATAAAACAAGATTCATGTCTTCAAGCAGCTTAAAATGTAACAGAATGAAGACAGGCAACATTATTAATAAACTATCTAGAATGTTTAAAGGTGATAAGTGCTAAGGAAAAATAGAAAAAGTAGAGCATGGTAAAGGGGATTAGCAATTATGGGGGAAAAGATAGTGGGAGAGACTGCAGTGACATAATAGGCTAGTAAAGGGCAGGATTTATTGAGAAGGTAATATTTGAAGAAACACTGAAGTAGGTGAGGGAGTTAGTCATAGGTTACTTTGGAAAAGAGGCTTCCAAGCAGCAGGAACAGCAAAGCAAAGGGATGGAATATGCCCATGTGTCTGAAGAACAGAAGATAATCCGTATGGCTGAAGCACAGTAAGGGACTATGGTAGAAGATAAGGCCAAAGAAGTATGGCAACAAGATCACAGAAGACCTTACAAGGTCATTGTAAGGACTTTATCTTTTACAGAGTGAAATGAGGAATAGTTATAGGATATTGAGAAGAAGGACATGATCTAGGTTGTTTTACAAGGATCACTCTGTTTTCTACTGCATTGAAAAAAAGGCCATAGGGGACAAAGGTAAAAGCAGGGTGAAATGTCACAAAGCTGTTCAGAATAGTTTAGATAAGAATGATAACAGTAAGTGTGAGGGAAGACCTTTTAGAACTAACACGCCAAAAAGATGTCCTTTTCATTATAGGGGACTGGAATGCAAAAGTAGCAAGTCAAGAAACACCTGGAGTAACAGGCACATTTGGCCTTGGAATATGGAATGAAACAGGGCAACGGCTAATATAGTTTTGCCAAGAAAACGCACTGGTCATAGCAAACACTCTCTTCCAACAACACAAGAGAAGACTCTACACATGGACATCACCAGATGGTCAACACCGAAATCAGACTGATTATATTCTTT
>NW_011489695.1:1039-1589 GCF_000754665.1 Bison bison bison | reverse complement strand
TAGAATTTGTCAGGATAAAAGTGAGGAAAATACATGAGAGCTTTGCTCTGAAGAAAAAGGACAAGACTCCTCCTGGCTGGTTTCGGTTTTCTCAGGTGACTGAGAACTTTATGGGCATGGTGGAGGCCTAGTCCTCATGCCGTGCAGTGGTCCCATAGGGAAACCCACTCATTAATTAAAACACTTGCTTGTCCGGGGGCCGCACATAAGAACTGGCCATTCAGTGACCTGAGCAGCCATGGTGGTCTTAGATTGCTGGAGGCAGAATCCGAGACACGTAAGACGAGCTGAAACGACTCTGGAGTGACTCCTGGAGGAGTTAAGTTCACAAGCAGCACTTTGGCCCACTACACAAGTTCACTAGTGATTTTTATCCCAGACAAATTCAGCTTAAAATGGGAAACAGAATCTCTCAACAGACACAAAGGCGTGTCATAAAGCCAGCCTCTGACTAACATTCTCGCCAGATTCATGTACAATACATATGAAGCTCACACTTGCAAGTACCTAGTTAATTGGAGAAATTATACTAAAAGAGATCTCAACCTAA
>NW_011489695.1:583-939 GCF_000754665.1 Bison bison bison | reverse complement strand
ATTTCTTGAAACTATATCAAAACTAAAACAAGGCTGCTAGCATTGACTTTGCCAGGTCGCAAGTCTAATTGAACTGGGAAGTCACGTTTGGCATTTATGCCTTTTGGCTTTTGATTTCTGGGCATCTCTTTGCCTTTTGTTTCATTTGGAGTGTGACTCCTGGCTGGTGAAGTTCTGGTTCGGTTTGGTTTGTTGGTTTAGTTTGACTGCACAGACATCTGGTACAAACTATTCGAGCTAATATGTGAATTTCTCACTGCAAGGTTCCACACTCTACCTGGGAATCCCTTGGAAAAAAATTTTTAAATGATTGGTCAATCTATAGCTATGATCCAGTGACAAAGAAAATGGCCTAA
>NW_011489695.1:0-483 GCF_000754665.1 Bison bison bison | reverse complement strand
AAAGGGACGACAGAGGATGAGATGGCTGGATGGCATCACCGACTCAATGGACATGGGTTTGGGTAAACTCCGGGAGTTGGTGATGTACAGGGAGGCCTGGCATGCTGTGATTCATGGGGTCACAGAGATGGACACAACTGAGCGACTGAACTGAACTGAAAGGGCAGTTGATTTCTGCTTATCTTTTTAAAGACAGAACCAACAAGATTTCCTGATGGACAAGAAAGAGATTGTGTAAGAAAAAGAGGACTGAAGAATGACTTTAGGTTTTTGGCCTAAGCAAGTTAAAGGATGGAATTTCCATTGTCAACTACAGACTGGCACTTACCAAGAGCATTCCCAATGACTGAACAAGGCATTTGCCATCTACATCTACTGAGATTGAACACCATGCTGCTATAGCTGGTGACCTTCAGCAACCCCCATGGAAGTTCAGAGTGGAGTGAGGCACTCTGTGGTCCAGGGAATCTGGTGGGACAGGTC
>NW_011489694.1:24582-25214 GCF_000754665.1 Bison bison bison | reverse complement strand
GGCTATGGATGAACCTCCCCGAGGTACCCCAGGGCAAACACACGGAGCGTCCAAGGGGGCAGAGGGGAAAGCCTCGAGGAGGAATATGCAGACTTTGCAAAACTGACGGGAGGGAGGAGAGGGGACAACTTTCAGGACTAGAAACAGGAAGCAGCCCAGATGATGCGATGCCGCCCGCACCCCCACACCCAGCCCTCCGTGCATCGTCCTCCCCGCCAGCAGCCGCATGCTCCACCCACAGCCCCCAGTGGCCCGGGAGCACCACATGCCCCTGTGGCGCCGACCGAGAGCCAGGGCTGGGCCGAGGGCGGCGTGCAGCGAGCGTGGGCCACACTCGACCAGGTTGCTCGGCGCAGATTCAGGACTGAGAGGGTTAATCCAGTCAGCGCACACAGTCCGCCCAGCCCCAAACTCGGGCTCCCCCACCGGCCCGCCACCCACCCCGAGAAAGCCCGGAGACACCCCTCCACAGCACAACGCCCAAGGCTTTTGTTTTGTCAGAGACGAGAATAACGATCCTTGAGGAGGAGGTGCCGCAGCTGCTCGTGGCTCTGGCACAGGCCTAGACCGAGGAGCGGGCAGCCGCGGCGGCACCTCCTAAGTCCCCACTCCCAAGTCCTTTTCCCGCTGAG
>NW_011489694.1:20206-20634 GCF_000754665.1 Bison bison bison | reverse complement strand
GAGAGCAGTGATCACTGCATGAAAAAGATGGAGACTCTTTTGAGAGCTCTTCTCTCAGGTCCTCCTGGGCTTCTCACGAGCCTTGGTAGTGACCCTGGGAATTACATTTTGCTCTGTATTAGCAGTTTAATGACCAGGTGCATCATATATATAAAATTAACAACCAACAAATAATTACTTCTATGCTTATCAAAGCACTAGGTCTTTGCATTGTCTTATAGTTTCTCTTTGTTTCCACCTAATTGAATATAAGATGAATTCATATTTAAATCTAGATCAGATCAGATCAGATCAGTCGCTCAGTCGTGTGCGACTCTTTGCGACCCCATGAATCGCAGCACGCCAGGCCTCCCTGTCCATCACCAACTCCCGGAGTTCACTGAGACATCCATCGAGTCAGTGATGCCATTCAGCCATCTCATCCTCTG
>NW_011489694.1:19336-20106 GCF_000754665.1 Bison bison bison | reverse complement strand
ATGGTAGATGCTTCATAAATTTCATTAATGAAATTAGACCAGATCAGAAAATTTCCCAAATTTGGAGTTATCCTTATTCAGGCATGCCATCTGCTGGTTCCCTGGTGTATCTGTTAGTCGGCCTGAATTCCTTAATCCAATAAATTACAATTCATGTTGAAGCATTGCTGAGTTTGTGTGTTGAGCAATTTTCCCACGTTCTTTCCCTTCCTGTGTGCAGGTGCTATTCTTTCATTGAACCTCTCCAGAATTGTTTTTCCTGCAACCTTCTTCTACCTGTTGGCCACTCTAAAAACCCGGAGAAACGGAGTTTACGTTTCAGAACCCTGGAGTGACCAGAACGATATAACTGGGCATGCTCAGTAGGTTGGCCTGATTTGGAACATACTTACAGCTTGAATGGGGGCATTTAATGATGTTTGTTTCAGGATTGGCTGCATATTCGTCCTAGCCCTCTATTGAGAGATGGCAGCCTTTCACACCCTCTGGGCCCTCCCTCTTTTCCATTTTGTCCCTGTGCCCATATTTGGAGCCAGCCCGCCAGGATCTCCCAGCCAATCAAGAGACCACACATTGTTGCCTAAGAGACCCCGGATGCCAGAGAAAAGATTTATAGGTAGTGATTGGCCTACTGGAAGGGGTGGGGGCTATACGGAGTCACAGAAACAGGAGCTATGGCAACACCAGCGCTAGAGGCTTGAGGAGAAAGACTTGAAGAGAAAGACTTAAAGAGGTGAGAGCAGTGATCACTGCATGAAAAAGATGGAGAC
>NW_011489694.1:8709-15767 GCF_000754665.1 Bison bison bison | reverse complement strand
GTGCCAGGTCTTAGTTGTGGCATGTGGATCAAAATATTGTCTGGGTGAATTCCCTGGTGGTCCAGGGGACCTGGGTTCTATCCCTGGTCAGGGAACTACATCCCACATGCCCTAACAAAGACCTGGCTCAGCCAGATAAATAAATAAAAATAAATCTTTTTTAAAATTTGTTGCTATAATTTTTGGAGCCCTGGGTCAGGCAGGCAAATCCTGTGCAGGCTCCAACTCAGCACCACTGCTTTGGATCTGAAACATATCTACAGAGAGGAAGAAGGCACAAACAAACAGAAACACTGAAGCTATATCCTGAAAATGCCATCCATCTGCTTTAAATATTTTTTACCTTAAAATATCTTGTTGTGCCCCCTTCAAGGACAGGCTTTGAAGAACTCTGGAAATAACAGGAAGTTCTAAGAAAGTCTGTGGTGATGCTATTTTATTTTATTTTTTTAACTTTTTATTTTGTGTTGGAGTATAACCAATTAACAGTGTTGTGGTAGTTTCACATGAACAATGAAGGGTCTCACCCATACATATACATGTATCCATTCTCCCCCAGCCAGGCTGCCATTGAGCACAGTTCCTTGTGCTATATCATGGGTCCCTGTTGGTTATCCATTTTAAGTATAGCAGTATGTACCTGTCCAAGTCAATCCTAAAGGAGATCAGTTCTGAATATTCATTGGAAGGACTGATGCTGAAGCTGAAGCTCCAATTCTTTGGCCACTCGATGCGAAGAGCCCACACATTAGAAAAGACCCTCATGCTGGGAAAGATTGAAGGCAGGAGGAGAAGGGGATGCCAGAGGACGAGATGGTTGGATGGCATAACTGACTCAATGGACATGAGTTTGAGTAACCTCCGGGAGATGGGAAAGGACAGGGAAGCCTGGCATGCTGCAGTCCATGGGGTTAGTCAGACATGACTGAGTGACTACTTGCAAAAAGTTTCAAAGCTAGTAAGTTTTAGAGCCAGGATCCAAACTGTGTAATGTAAAAAGTTTTGGTTGCAAACAACAGAAATAGATTCTAGCTAATGTGTGTGTGCTGTGTGCTTAGTCGCTCAGTTGTTTCCAACTCTTTGTCACCCGCCAGGCTCCTCCATCCATGGGGATTCTCCAGTCAAGAATGCTGGAGTGGGTTGCCATGCCCTCCTCCAAGGACTCTTCCCAACCCAGGGATCAAATCCAGGTCTCCCGCACTGCAGGCAGATTCCTTACCATCTGAGCCACTAAGGATGCCCCTACAAGAAGGGTCTTCTAGCTAATGTAGGTGAAATTTATTGAAGGCTATCAGGTGGCTCACAAAATGGATAAGACAGGACATGCATGCATGCTAAGTTGCTTCAGTTGTATCTGATTCTTTGTGACCCTGTGGACCATAGCCCACCAGGGTCCTCTGTCCAAGGGATTCTCCAGGCAAGAATACTGGAGTGGGCTGCCATGGCCTCCTCCAGTGGATCTTCCTGGCCCAGGGATCAAACCTGCATCTCTTATGTCTCCAGAATTGGCAGGCAGATTCTTTACCACTAGCACCACCAAGGAAGCCCCTCCAAGAAGAGTCTAAGAACAGCTTAACAGTCTACTCAGAGTATCTATGGTACTTTGAATGATCACCTTGGCTGTAAAGCAAGGATAAGCCAGCATCAGTTACCTGGCCTAGCTTAGTCTTATGACTGGGCAAAGGGAGGCCACCTTGATTAACCAACCCAGCAGACCCTAAACACTGAGGGAAAAGTAATCCCTCATGGAAATTAGAGTGCTTTAATCCAATGAAGACATACATAGGGACTTCCCTGGCTGTCCAATGGTTAGAATTGGATCATAAAGAAGGTTGAGCATTGAAGAATCGATGCTTTTTAATTGTACTGGAGAAGACCTTTGAGACTCCCTTGGACAGCAAGAAGATCAAATGAGTCAATCCTAAAGGAAATCAACCCTGAATATTCATTGGGAGGACTGATGCTGCAGCTGAAGCTCCAAAACTTTGGCCACCTGATGCAAAGAGCCGACTCCTTGGAAAAGACCCTGATGCTGGGAAAGATTGAAGGCAGGAGGAGAAGGGAGGCAAGAGAGGATGAGATGGTTGGATGGCATCACCAACTCAACGGACATGAGTCTGAGCAAACTCGGAGATAGTGAAGGACAGGGAAGCCTGGTGTACTTCAGTCCATGGGGTTGCAAAGAGTTGGACACAACTTAGTGACTGAACAACAGCAGTCATGGTTAAGACTCAACATTTCCAGTACAAAGGATGTGAGTTCATCTCCGGTGGAAGAACTGAGATCCCACATGCCATGAGGCCACAAAAATGAAGGCAGACATATACAGTACTGGCTGTACTGTATATTTTCCCCAGTGTATTTTTCTCAATAAACCCAAATCTGTCCATATATAAATTCTTGGCCTTGTCCATTGTACTATTCTACTTCTTAAATATGGTAGCAAGCTAGAGCCCTTGTTAGCTAGATGTCAGAAAGTTAACAGAGGAAGAAGGAGGTCACAAGGGACAAAATGGAGTAGATCAGATTGCACAGTGATTTTATAAATACTTCTTTCTGACCAATATGGTATGTTCTTAGCTAAAAGTGATTCTGATTTTTTCCACTTGGTCCAATGAAAATCAAACAGAGTTAAACAGACCTGGGTCTGATTCTCTGTTTCACCACCTACTGTCTGTATAACTCTGGGCAAAGCAAAGTGAGCCTCATTTTCTTCATCTGTAAAATAAGCTAAAACCCACCACCTTACCATATTGTTATGGGTTTAATTGAGCAAACCTGTTAAGTGCCTGACATATAAAATACTCCCAGTAAATGTCACTCTCCCCCTAGTCCCTGTCCCAGTGTACTGAAAAAGATTATACGGTGTTAGCATTTTTAGTATTCTGAAGATTGTATGATTCATTTCTTCTGAAGATATAGTTTTTCTTACAGAAGAATATCCAGTTATTTCATGATGGCATTTGCACCTCCAAAAAACACAAATGGTCCCAAAATGCAGACAAAGATGAGTACCTGGACACCCCTAAACCATCAGCTTTTGAATGACTGGGTGAGTAATAAGAACTATTGTATTAGTTGAAATCATACTTTGAAGGAAAAAAAAAGTGTTAAAATTTTGGTAATCAAAACATGAACAGGAATTGCTTAGGATTGTGTAGTGGATAAAAAAAATGAAGGATTTCTTCAAAAATTTTAATTGCAAAAAACTGAAATACATTTAGAACAAAGATAAAGAAAACTTTAATTGAGCCCCAGTTACATGGCCAGAGTTGGCAAGAGAGACAAAGTTCCTGCTTAGAAAGAAAGATCTTAGGGACTTCCCTGGTGGTCCAGTGGCTAAGACTCTTTGCTCCCAGGGCTGGGGCCCAGGTTCTATCACTGGCCAGGAAATTCAGTCCCACATACTGCAACTGAAGACCTTGTGTGCTGCAACTAAGACCCAGCACAGCCAAATAAATTAATAAACATGTTTTAAAGATTTAGGAGATGAGAAGGAGGAGTGTCTACCAGCTCCCTTTCACCTCCATATCCAACTGGTTTTCAGGTTCTGTGAGTCTTCCTCCGAGGTCTCTTCATCCAGACCCCTTTTCTCCTTTGACTTGTGCACATCCAGCTCCACATTCTCAGTTCACACACTCACCCCCCTTTGCCTGGCACATTGCAGTAACCCCTCAGCTGGTTTCACTGTCTCTAATCCATCCTCTATTCTGGTCCCAGAATGATCTTTCTAAAATACCAAACTAATCCTATGAAGCAAAAGCGATAACAGACTGCTCCAAAGAATAAATTCCACCCTACCCACCGTGCATAGCACTGAGGACCCCTTCATGTGTGTTAGTCACTGAGTCATGTCCGACTCTTGGAGACCCATGGACTATAGCTGGCCAGGCTCCTCTGTCTGTGGGATTCTCCAGGCAAGAGTACTGGAGTAGGTTGCCATGACCTCCTCCAAGGGATCTTCATGACCCACGGATCGAACCCAGTGTCCTTTATATCACCTGCATTAGCAAGTGAGTTTCTTTTTTTAATTTATTTGGTTGCAATTTTGTTGAAGCATGTGAACCCTTAGTTGAAGCATGTGGGATCTAGTTCCCTGACCAGAAATCAAACCCAGGCCCCCTGCATTGGGAGCATGGAGTCTTAGCCCCTGGGCCACCAGGGAAGTCCCAGCAGGTGAGTTCTTTAACACTGGCTCCACCTGGGAAGCCTGAATAGTTTTTGTCAAATTTTATGAGAATTTCTAGGGAATTCCCTGGTGGCCCAGTGGCTCAGAGTCTGTGCTCCCAATGCAGGGGGCTGGGTTCCATCTGTGTTCAGGAAACTAGATCCCACATGCCACAAGAGTTTGCATGCTACAGCTAAAGAACCCACATGGCACAACTAAGACCAGTGCAGTCAAATAAATAAAAATGTTTAAAAATTTCATGATTATTTCTAGATGAGCAATGATAAGAGAAATAACAATTTCTATTAGAAATGATATTTATTTTGTTGTTCAGAAATCCCATTTTATCACTCCCCTGCCATTTTTAGTTTGGTTTAGTTAGGTTCTAGTTTGGAGTAAAACTATTTTCAAAAATCTTAGCCTGCCATATGTAAAATAGATAGGCAATGGGAATTTGCTGCATGGCTCAGGAAACTCACACAGGGGCACTGTATCAACCTAGAGGGGTGGGGTGGGGAGAGAGAGGGGCTGCCAAGTCACTTCAGTCATGTCCGACTCTGTGCGACCCCATAGACGGCAGCCCAACAGGCTCCCCCGTCCCTGGGATTCTCCAGGCAAGAACACTGGAGTGGGTTGCCATTTCCTTCTCCAATGCATGAAAGTGAAGTCGCTCAGTCGTGTTCGACTCTTCGCGACCCCATGGACTGCAGCCTACCAGGCTCCTCCGTCCATGGGATTCTCCAGGCAAGAGTACTGGAGTGGGGTGCCATCGCCTTCTCTGAGACAGAGGGAGGGAAGTTCAAAAGGGAGGGGATATATGCATACCTATGGCTGATTCATGTTGAGGTTTTATAGAAAACAACAAAATTCTGTCAAGCAAAATCCTTCAATAAAAAAATAATTAAAATTAAAAAAACTGTCAAATCACTATGTTGTACACCTGAAACTAACATTATATTGTATGTCAATTATAATTCAATAAAAATTAAATATAATACAAATTAAAAAAATCTTGGCCTGTGTATATACCCATATGTATGTGAATGAATGTATCAGTACTTAGACACACACATGGAATTTGCATATGTATACAGCAAACTGATAATAGTGTGTGCACATGTGCTCAGTCTTGTCTGACTCTTTGCAACTCCACAGACTGTAGGCCTCCAGGCTCCTCTGTCCATGGGATTCTCCAGGCAAGAATACTGGAGTGGGTTGCCACGCCCTCCTCCAGAGAATCTTCCCATCCCAGGGATTAAACCCACGTCTCTTTATGTCTCCTGCATTGGCAGGTGGGTTCTTTACCGGTTGAGCCATCAGAGAAGCCCAACTATCAATAGTGGTTTCCCCTAAAAAGTTGGACAACATGGAAGAGTGGGAGGGAAGTCTGTTGGAAGAGAGAGTTTTTGTTTTTTACCGTATACAGTGCAATGATATTTAACAATTTAAAAAACAGATATAAGTAAAAGCGAGCAAAGAACAGTAATGCTGAGAATTGAAAAACACAGGTACCAGATCAGCTATACTAAATAACCTCCTGCTTGACTTCAGCGAGTCTCTTATGCCTCTGATCTTTACTACTTGCCTTTGGAAATTGAGTGGCTTGGATCAGATGACCTCAAAGGCCCCTTCCAGGTCTAACATTCTGACACTGTGAAAGGGGTTAAAAATAGATACCTAAGTTTATAGCTGGGCAGACCGTGTCCATATGATAACTTCAAGGGCTTTTCTACACTTCTACAAGAGGGCATTTGCCAGTGATCAGCATAATTTTGAGGTCCTCTTTTTTTGTTTTGGTCACACTGCACAGCATATGGGATTTTAGTTTTCTGGCCAGGGATAGAACCCAGGCACCCTGCATTGCAAGCGTGGAGTCTTAAACACTGTACCACTAGGGAAGTCCCTGGTTTTTGTTTTAATTTTGCCTTTTTTCTATTCTGTAGTAAAATGAAAAATATGAAACTGTTTCAGTCTAAAATAAACCTCATAGGAGTTTAACTTCACAAGAGGCTTTAAGCAGAGAGATTGAATTCAAATGTAGATGCCAAAATTATAGCATCCTCAGATTACAAGATAATTCAGGACTTGTGAAAACGTTGAGAGGAGGAATGTTTTATAAGTATGTATTTCTTTGCTGTCTAGTGTAGGTTTTTTTTTTTCCATCTAGTGTTTTAATTGAAAGTGATGAACATTTCTTTTTTTTTTTTTTAATATGGTTCACACATGTAGTACAGTCCACATGTAGTACAGTCCACATGTAGTTAAAAGGGTGTTCTGAGAAAAAGCACCTAACCACCATACATCGGTCATAATTTAGGAGCCCCAAAATGTCTGATGCCTCCATGGTAATGATGTCACATGGTGAAATATGCAACCACAGTGTCAACAGACTAAAATAACAACCATGGGATTTTGACTTAACAGCAGGCTCTGAATAAACTGTGATGTGAGTAAACTGTGATGTAAACCAACTGCAACATTCTGCAAGGAAAGACGATTCTCTCTAATGTTTTCCACTTGAAGTGATACTATTTCTGGGCTCTTTTTTAATTTTAATTGAAGTATGGCTGATTTACAATGTTGTGTTAGTTTCAAGTGTACAGCAAAGGGATTCAATTGTACATATCTATTCTTTTTCAGATTCTTTCCTTTATGGGTGATTACACAATATTGAGTAGTGTATGTACTATAAGTAGGTCCTTGTTGGTTATTTATTTTATATATAACAGTTTGTATATGTTAATCCCAAACTCCCAATTTATCCTTCCAACCCTCTACCAGCTTTTTAAGATCAAAAATCTGATTGCAAAGCCTTGGAATGAAGACTTGCTCCCAACCAGAGACTGTAAGATTCTGAGTCTGCCTGAGGGCCTGACAGTTAAATAATTTG
>NW_011489694.1:8295-8609 GCF_000754665.1 Bison bison bison | reverse complement strand
ATTGGCCCTCTAAAGACCCTAACCAGTCAATCCTAAAGGAAGTCAGTCCTGATTATTCATTGGAAGGACTGATGCTGACGCTGAAACTCCATACTTGGGCCACCAGATGTGAAGAGCCGACTCATTAGAAAAGACTGATGCTGGGAAAGATTAAAGGCAGGAGGAGAAGGGGATGACAGAGGACCAGAGGGTAGGAAAACATCACTGACCCAATGAAGGTGAGTGTGAGCCAGCTCCAGCAGATGGCAAAGGACAGGGAAGTCTGGCATGCTGCAGCCCATGGAATTGCAGAGTCAGACATGACTGAGTGATTG
>NW_011489694.1:3621-6344 GCF_000754665.1 Bison bison bison | reverse complement strand
CTGATTACTTTATACTAACTAGAAAATATCTATTGATGAAATGCAATAGTGTATAAAATACAAGTAGCCCCAAACTTTCCTGTTTTCTCTTCTCTAATGGACTAAAGAAGAAAAACAGAGGTTTAGACTCTGATAACAGCTCCTTCTGGGCTAGCTGTTCCCATAAGAACCTTTCTTTTGATTTTGGCCAGCTCTCACGCTCTCATCTTTCATGAGTCACTAATCTTGGGACTGGTTTGGGGTCATCACTGGGGAAAATTGTGAAGTAACCCAAGCGTTTGTTTGGTATGCCCCAGATTGCTTTGGCATGTACTTCCTGTCTCTGGCACTCTTTTTTTTTTTTCCAGGTCCTCCTATCAACTTTTCCTTTCCAATCATATCAATCATTTACATATTAGTAGGACTTTAACTCGGAGAAGGCAATGGCACCCCACTCCAGTACTCTTGCCTGGAAAATCCCATGGGCTGAGGAGCCTGGTAAGCTGCAGTCCATGGGGTCGCTAAGAGTCAGACACAACTGAGTGACTTCACTTTCTTTTTTCACCTTCATGCATTGGAGAAGGAAATGGCAACCCACTCCAGTGTTCTTGCCTGGAGAATCCAAGGGACGCGGGAGCCTGGTGGGCAGCCCTCTATGGGGTCGCACAGAGTCAGACAAGACTGAAGCAACTTAGCAGCAGCAGCAGCAGCAGCAGCAGGACTTTAACTGGACCTTCCCAGGTGGTGCTAGTGGTAAAGAATCCACCTGCCAATGCAGGAGACCCAAAAGACACAAGTTCTATCCCTGGGTCGGGAAGATCCCTTGGAATAGGAAATGGCACCTCATCCCAGTATTCTTGCCTGGAAAATTCCATGGACAGAGGAGCCTAGCGGGCTCAGCAAAGAGTCAGACAAGAGTGAGTGACTGAGAACACACACACACACACACAGGACTTTAACCCTATATACGCCCCCTTCTCAGAGATATTTGCTTGTATTGCCTTATCTCTAATTGTGAATGCAAAGGTTTGTTTCTGGTCCTGGAGTTTTAATCACTAATGAGCTGATGTAAACTATGGGCGAAGACTGACTGCCCAGGTGTCTTCTCTTAAGGTTGTACAGACAGTCCGTGGCTTAAGATGCTTTGGCTTAGCAAATTTTTGGCTTTACAGTGATGCAAAAGTGATAGACATTCAGTGGATACCATATTTAAAATTTTGTATTTGGGGTTTTTTGGGAGGGGTGGCTAGCCATGTGCAGTAGGATACTTATTTATGGTTCTGGGCAGCCACTGAGCCACAGCTCCCAGTCAGCCACTCGGTCACAAGAGCACAGGTCAAATACACTTAAAAACATCAGTACCCAGACAGCCATTCTGGTTTCACATTCAGTGTGCTTGTATACATGCTAAGTTGTGTCAGTCATGTCCAACTCTGTGCAACCCCATGGCCTGTAGCCCACCAGGCTCCTCTGTCTATGGAACTCTCCAGGCAAGAATACTGCAGTGGGTTGCCATTCCCTTCTCCAGGTGTAGTAGTCAATAAATTACATGAACTAGTCAACGCTTTCTTCTAAAATAGGCTTTGTGGTAGATGATTTTGCCCAACTGTAGGTTCATGTGAGGGCTTCCCTGATGGCTCAGTGATAAAGAATACCTCTGTCAATGCAGGAGACTCAGGTTTGATTCCTGGGTCAGGAAGATCCCATGGAGGAGGGCACAGCAACCCACTCGAGTATTCTTGCCTGGAGAATCCCATGGACACAGGAGCCTGCTGAGCTACAGTCTATGGGGTCACAAAACAGCTGGACATGACTGAGCAACTAAACAACAGCAAGGATCATCAGGGTTCATGTAAGCGTTCTGAGCACGTTAAGGTAGACTGGGCTAAGCTAGGATGTTTGGTAGGTTAAGTGTATTATGTGCATTTTTAATTTATGATACTTTCAACTTATGATAGATTAATTGGGATATAGCCCCATCAGAAGTTAAAGATCTACATTTTACAAGTCTGTATATATTCTCAGTTTACGACTATGACCAGCTCCCAAATTTTTCTGTAACTCCACGTTTTGAGGTCAAGTGCATGTCTATGTCCACACTGGCCTTGCTTGGGCTCACACACACACATGTGAGAAAGAACAGGTAGGTGGAAAAACATGGGGTGTACTTGTTAGGGAAAGAAATGCATGCAATTCGTTAAGAATAAGTTACTAAACTCACTTTCTATGCAGTTCTTTATCTCTTTCATAATGCGTCTCTGGTGTCAGACTAAACCTGGAGCTTTTTTTTTTTTCCAGTTTGACAAATGGATGGACACTCAGAGGAGAAGAATCCTGACAGTCCTGTTAGAACGCTGCTCCCTGTCACAGCAAAAGTTCTGCTGTTGAAAGCTTCAGGAGAAAATTCCAGCAGAAGCTCTGGATTTTACGACCAAGCTGCCAAAGGTGTTATCTTTATACATCTTTTCTTTCCTGGACCCCAAAAGCCTTTGTCACTGTGCACAGGCACAGATAAAGAAGCAGGGTTCAGTGTTTTGTAAAGACACTGTAAAGCCTAGAAAACACTGAACCTTGAGGGAAAAAAGAAAGCACGCATACAAAACCGAGCACCGACAAGATGCTCACCACGTTTCATTTGCACAGTTTGGATTGGCCCCATCTCTTTGTGTCTGGCTGTGCACTTAGTGCTCAAAGGGGAGAAAAAGTAAGCCATCGCTAAATGTCCGTAAAATAGTATTAGCCAG
>NW_011489694.1:0-1096 GCF_000754665.1 Bison bison bison | reverse complement strand
TAAACAAACAAAAAGCAGCAAAAATCAAAAACAAAGCAAAATTTTATCTATCCCCAGTGCAGGGGGGAAACCCCAACTTAACTACCCAGGTCTAAACCCAATCTAAGTCAAAAGAGGAAAAGAATGAGAGTTGAGAAAAACTTTCTCCCCATCTCCTCCCTCCCAAACCCCACATCTTGATTGAATTAACTAACCATATGAGGATTAAGGGCAGTGCAGTTTCATTCTGGGTTGCACAAAGTGGTTGTGATCTCTGTTTCTGCCTGCAGTGTTGTATAAGATCCTCTAAGCCTTTTCCTCCATCTAGATCCTGAACCTACTGTTTCTCCTATTTGTGCCCCACTTCTGCTTCCCTCTCCCCTACATGTCTTATCTTCAGCCCATAAAATAATCCTGGACATAACACACTGGCCACCGGATGCAAAGAGCTGACTCATTTGAAAAGACCCTGATGTTGGGAAAGATTGAAGGCAGGAGGAGAAGGGGACAACAGAGGATGAGATGGTTGGATGGCATCACCAACTCAGTGGACGCGAGTTTGGGTAACTTTGAAACTCCGTACACAATGGATGGAAGGAGGGAGGAAGAGAGACAGATAGATAAACAGATGGATGGGTAGTGAGTTCCATTACAGAGTGTTCTGCTCCTTTTGGGGGCACTCAAACATTATTTATTATTGAGTTAGCCTTGAAAAAGAGGCCAGTTTTCCAAAGATGAAATGAATGTGAAGACTAGTTACCATCTCTGCAATTCATGTTAAGAGATATGGAATGCCTAGTCTGAACTTTATATATGGACTTGACTCTAGTTTCTACTAAGACTTATTTAAAACCTGGAATAAATTATTTTAAAAACTACTACACATAATAGGGTCACCTCCACCATTTTCTGGATATGTAGGGTTGACCATAATGCTATGAAAATGGAATGTACAGAATACTTTTTAAAAAATGTATTAATTTGGCTGCACCAGGTGTCAGTTGCAGCATGTGGAATCCAGTTCCCTAACTAGGGATCAAACCCTGGGCCCCTGCACTGAAAGCATAGAATCTTAGCCACTAGACCACCAGGGAAGTCCCCAGGACAAATACTTAAT
>NW_011489693.1:23743-24408 GCF_000754665.1 Bison bison bison | reverse complement strand
GTTACTGAAACTGAAAATATGAGATCATAGTAGGGCCAGATGCCACTCACTTGAGCTGGTAAGGTATGGATGGAGATATATTTCCCTCCTGATTCAGGGCAGAATGAATCCCAGAGTCCAGGCTTTGTAGAAATGGGGAGGGAGGAAATCTATCAGTTGGGGCTAGGTGGCCCTAGAAGGGCCATGGAGCTGGACAGTGTGACCCATACTGCTGCTCAAAAATCTCTGCTACATGATCCAGAGGCATATATTTCTTCATAGTCCCCTGCCCCTGCCCCCGTTAACACCACTCCAAGAATGGAGTACCAAATTGTCCTTTCAGGGCGTTAACTTCACTGGCTCTTTCCTGTCTGGACCTCCCTAAACCCAGGCCTTTCTTGATTAGCATCTCAGGCCCACAGTGGAGGATGAGGTCACCCTGGTGTGAGATGAAATGACAGTATCATGACTTGGCTGGCCATAAAACAACTGCTTTTAAAGCTAAATTTTGTAATCTCAAAGTTTACCCAGGGGGTTGTGTAATTCAAAGCAATGACCATGAAGCTATTTGTAAAATTCTGACTTTCTTATGAACCAAGTGTGGATCAGGGGATGGTTATGGTGGTGTGGGAGTGGAAGAGCTGAGAGCTGAGGGAGGCAAGCAAGGCCCAGATAGTTCAAGGTTG
>NW_011489693.1:19038-19695 GCF_000754665.1 Bison bison bison | reverse complement strand
CAGTACCACAAAGACTGCTGGAGTATATCTTCCTCAAGACAACTCGAGAAATCAAGCTCTTGCTTTTGACTTTCCAGAGGCTCCTTGGCTTCTGCTGGGTTTTTTCTTCCCCAAAAGGCAACTGTAGCTCAATATATGGAGAGTTTCTAGAATATTAAGCACTCAATAGTTGGACTCTGCTGGTATTAAAGATTTCTTACCTCTGAGGCTTTTCCTCTAGAAAGTGGAGTCTGATCTGGGTGGAACCCCCAAATGCCAAAAGTCTTGTGGTGACAATTGCTGGTGGCTGATTGCTAAAGAACAGTACTGTGTACTTTTCAACTAAAAGAGGGAGCCATGTGCTTAAGTGCAGTTCAAGACTCCAGGCATGTCTTCAAGGCAGGAAGAATTCCACTTAGGCCCATGCCCTCAGCTTCTATAGTTCTTTCACTGTGCTGAAATGCCAGCCCCAGGACCTCTCCTTCAGTATATTAAGCCACTGGCAGATTTCCCTGACTTAAAAGTGAGTGCAAGATAAAAAGGAATGAGCTATCCAACACACAACAACTTGGATAAATCTCAAGGGAATTAGGCTGAGTAAAAAAAAGTCATTCACCAATGGTTGCATACTGTATAATTCCATTTATATAACATTCTTGAAATGACAAAGTTATAGAA
>NW_011489693.1:17889-18822 GCF_000754665.1 Bison bison bison | reverse complement strand
ACAGTTTTACGGGATGCTACTGTTGAGGGGAAACTGGGTAAAGTGTACAAAGGATCTCTTTGTTTTATTTCTTCCTACTATACATGAATTTACAATTGTCTCAAAATAAAAATTTAATTTAAAAAGTGGGCAATTTGTGGCAATCACTGGGCATATACTAAAACACAGTGAATCATACACTTTAAATAGGTGAACTGTATGATATGTGATGTGTATCTCAGTAAAGCTGGTAAAGTGGATGCAGCATTTTCAGAGAAGCTGACTAAGAAATCCAAGGTAAATTACTGGCCCACAAAGGATGACTCTAATGGTGGAATTGTTATTTGCTCAAGAAGACTACAAGCCTCTGCCTTCCCCCAGGCTTTTCTAGTCCCCCTGCCCTGAGCCATTCTTGAATGGGCAACTTCAGCTGCCCCAACCCTCTGGTGACTGGAGTGAGCCACAAGAAAGACCCAAGTACCTTGAAGCCCTCTTATGACAGCCATTCTTTATTTCCCACTGTGTGGCTCAGTTCATTTGCCTGGGTTCTGGCTCTCTGCTTGGACTAAGGCCCACTTTGGACCTTAGTTTGGGACCTTAATTCCCTACCTGGCTCTGGTCAAGTTCTTCCTCTGGAGGCTGAATGCTTTTCTCCTGTCCTCTCTTGCCAGTGGCTGAGGTTCAGCTGTGAATGAACTCACTGCTACCATCTGTCTAATTTGGAGGATTGCTATCTGTTGCCTATTTCTCTAGCTGTGATTGGGAGGGGTGGCTCCTGAGCCTGCCTGCCCTCTGAGACCCTACATTCTGCACCTAACAGACACCAGAGATCCACATGCCCTTTAGCCAAGTTGCATTGTCCTGTTCCACTGCTTCGTCCCTCAGGGCCCAGCCTAAGTGGTCAGGATGGTGACTCCTAGTTCTCATCTCACCTGCTACTAATGTCTTCCTCCT
>NW_011489693.1:15320-15537 GCF_000754665.1 Bison bison bison | reverse complement strand
GAAACAACTAACAGTGCCTAAAGTGGATAGCTGGGCAGGGTGGCCGATAAAACCTGACAAATTTCTCAGCAAATTGCTTCATCTTTGACAACAGGAGTCAGTCATGTTGTATTATTAAGAGGACAAAACCTTAAGGCTGTGATTCATTGTCTACATCTATATTCAACTGTCACTTCTGCTTCCTTACAATTTGGTGATTCTCATTTGTTGTGACTAT
>NW_011489693.1:13546-15220 GCF_000754665.1 Bison bison bison | reverse complement strand
TCTAGATCATCCTTTCAGCCTGACCATTTGCTTGAGGGTGATGAGTTATGATGAT
The DNA here is from genome assembly GCF_000754665.1 of Bison bison bison. NCBI lineage: Eukaryota > Metazoa > Chordata > Mammalia > Artiodactyla > Bovidae > Bison > Bison bison. Next base: position 15,165 of record NW_011489693.1, on the reverse strand, counting down.
GACAATTCAGCTAAGTTTCCTTCTTACAAAATAAATAAATAAATACAATGCTGTGTTAGTTTCAGTTGTACAGCAAAGTGATTCAGATTTATATAAATATATATATAACAACAGGAGTCAGTCATGTTGTATTATTAAGAGGACAAAACCTTAAGGCTGTGATTCATTGTCTACATCTATATTCAACTGTCACTTCTGCTTCCTTACAATTTGGTGATTCTCATTTGTTGTGACTATGAAAACAATAAGCACCCTTGTAAGGATTTAGTCTGAAATAAGGTAAATTGGCTCCTAGAAAGATTTATGTGTAAATGCTGAAAACTTCACTGTATGGTTGCTGACATCTATTTTGACTTCTTGGAGGCTTTTTTCCCCTTCTCACTTCTTTATTCTCCGCTTTGTTCCAGATATATGAGGTTGCCAGAGAAATGACCTCCAGATGAGTGAGATGTTAGTCAGTTGGGTTCTGGAGAGTGGCTCTGACCTTCCTTCAGCAATTTTATGGTTGGCTTTTACCGCTTTCTCCTCTGTGGGCAGTGAAGCCCCACTGCTAAGGGTCAAACCAGCAGTCAGGTTGTAAGGTTGTAGATGTAGTTTTAGTCCAACTGTCTAGGTGAACCTTCCTCAATGGGGCAGTCTCTAGAGGCATAGAAAAGAGGCCTTTTTCTTTTGGTAGTGGATGGGAGTTATGGGGATTAGGAGATGTGACACCTTTCCTTTTGATTATAATGAAACCCTTTTTGATATAGATGTTTTCCTGCTAAGCTGTTTCTGCTCAGGTCCCCTGGGGAATGGCAGAGGGAACTAACATCTGTGAAATACATGGGTAAAGCAGCATACAGGCTGGGCTGGCCCAGAAATCCCTTCACTACAGTTGAAACCCGAGGCTCTAGAGCCTGGGCCAGCATGTCTGCAAAAGAAAGGGGCAGGCCCAAGGGAAATTAATGAAAATGAATGTGTGTGTGTGTGTGTGTGCATGCACCCAAGACAGTGGAGAATATAGGGAGGGAGAGACGAGAAAGGGAAGCAACCTGGGCTATAACTGAGGGCCCTAAACCATCCTGGCATGGAGTGTTGTTCTTTTTCAAACATTCTTTCAGCCACCTTTTTTTCTTCCATATCTTTCCCTCAGCTTCTTTCTTCTTTTATCCCCCACTTCTACCTCTCCTTATCTCCTTCTCCACCCTTTTCTCACTCCCCTCCTCCATTTTTTCCAGGATAGTGAAGGACGTCTGGAAAGGTAAAGTGGCCCAGTCCTGGAGCAGCATCTTTGAAAAGTCACCTCGATGCCCATTACCTCTACAATTCTGGATTTTTAGTGTATCCATTCAGGCCTTGTTTGTGTCTCTCCTTCCTGTTCATTTTGAGAAGGCTGAATGAAAGCACATGAACTGTAACCTTCTCCTCTGATAACCCTGTTTCTCTCATTTTCCCTGACTCACTGGGGAGAATCACACATCTTTTTTTGGATGGAGCACTTGGCTGGAGACAGAGGACCTGGCTCCTGTTACCAAGCTCTAAGTAAGTAAGTAAGTGAAGTCGCTCAGTCGTGTCTGACTCTTTGCGACCCCATGGACTGTAGCCTACCAGGTTCCTCCGTCCATGGGATTTTCCAGGCA
>NW_011489693.1:12255-13446 GCF_000754665.1 Bison bison bison | reverse complement strand
CAGGAGATCTTCCCGACCCAGGGATTGAACCCGGGTCTCCCGCATTGTAGGCAGACGCTTTACTGTCTGAGCCACCAGGGAAGCTCACTCTATATTTTTGGTGTGACCTTGAGCAAGTTCCTGCCCTCTTTGAGGTCTTAGCTTTCCTTCCAATAAATTTGATAAATAGAAAGGAATACCTTTGGAGCCCACACTCAAAAGTGACGTTAATTAGAATACTGGGACTTCTAAGATCTTCCTAGCTCTTGCCCCACCCTGCTCCTTCCTATCTCTCCTCCTCCCAGGAAGCAGTTAGTTAACTGAAAGGCCACACCCAAGGGTATGGTCTGAGTAGAAGGACTGAGTTATTTTTCACTTTTTTATTGTAAACGATATAATCACAGAGTTACCATGTAAGAAGAGGGCAGGGGTAGGATTCTAGGATTTTTGTGAATAAATGCAAATAGTTATCCCCCTGAACTTTCCTGAGGCCCTCCACTCACAGATCCAGGATGAAGTATTTGGATTGCTGTTAAATTCAAGAGTCAGGTCAGGAAGCTGCCTGCTTCTGGGTGGTAGTTGGAGGTAGGTAACTGTCAGTCTAAACAAAACATTCTTAACTGTACTGTGTGGGGATTTGTTGGCCCAGTGACTCTTTACTTATGACTGGGCACCTAGCAGCAGGGTTGTGGGTCTTTCATTTGTCCAACTGTGAAAGAAGAAAGAATGGGAGTCTCCACAAAGGCCTGCAGCTGCCTTCCAAGGAATTTCAGTGTATCTGGGAGCACAGAGGCTGAGTCATATTTTGGGAGAGGATTGTGTTTTTATACCCGCAATACAGGGTGTTGCCATAATATTAATCATTATTATGGTTAAAAACAAATAAACTCATCCTGCAGTTATGACAAATCTGTGTCTTGGCTCTTTCTTGCCCCTGCATTGTCTTTCTTTTAGTTCTTGCCTTAGGGAACTAGAGTTTAACTCCATATTGCCGGAATAGGCCACTGTCTTTCTAATATCAATTTTAGGGATGCAGTAAAGCACATAATTAAAAAAACACACTTCCACATTTATTTCCTAATTACTTACATTCTCAAAATTCAAATGCCTCATTAGTCACTTTGATCTTAATATTAATGGGCTTTTACTATTGTTTCCTGAGAGAAGGAGATGGGGCTGAAAGGAGAGACCATGAAGGTCCTGGACATCTGG
>NW_011489693.1:11223-12155 GCF_000754665.1 Bison bison bison | reverse complement strand
TGGGGGGAGCAAGAAGGGAAGGGGGTAAAATGAAGATTCACACTTAAGTTTAATGAGCCATTTCCCCAGCATGGGCTTCAGACCCTGGTTCTAGAGTGACAGATCCTGGTCTCAAAACAGGAGAGAGAACTGCCTGCTCACGCATTTGGCCCAGTTTAGTTGAGTCCCTTGGCATTGGGCAAGTTCTATGGATCAGGCTTTGACTGTAGGACCTCTGATTCCCACTGAATTGAGAGAGATGAACCAACTTGGGAACTTCTAGGTATTTTGGGGGAGGAGGAGAGTGTGTGAGGACTTGGGTTCAGTAAGAGACCCAAATGTCTAGGCAAAGTGTGTCTTTAGATGTAGCCCATTCTGCCAGGCTAAACCCCTAGCCTGACTTTATCCAGTGACCCAGGAATACATTTTGCCTTTTTCTTGACCCCACTCTATTTTTAACAAAAAACAAAGACAAAAACAAACAAACAAACAAACAAAAAACAGGTTCAGTGCTATCCTATGTATCTTTCACTTGGGCTTAAATGAAAGCTAAGGTGGAGAGTCTCCAGTTACAGTCTCAATGACCATTTTTACTATCATAGTCTTCACTGCTCTCCTGCATCTACCTTTATTGCAGTTGTGGCAAAAGTGACACCTTCTCGGAGGCTTTCCCTCATTTCACTAGTTTGATAGCTCCACCAACACTCAGCCATATCACTCTGTTTATTGTCTTCATAGCACCTATTACTACCTCAAATCTTCATTTGGTTATTTGGTTGTTTCTTGTCCCTCCCCATCCTCCTGTCCTATGTATGCACCATGAGAGCAGGCACTGACTATGTTTGGTGCCTGCTATGTCCCCTGAAGAAATAGAGGAAAACAATAGCATGGGAAAGACTAGAGAGCTCTTCAAGAAAATTAAAGATACCAAGGGAACACTTCATGTAAAGATG
>NW_011489693.1:8897-9842 GCF_000754665.1 Bison bison bison | reverse complement strand
GCCTCCAGAATCACTGCAGATGGTGACTGCAGCCATGAAATTAAAAGATGCTTGCTCTTTGGAAGAAAAGCTATGACAAACCTAGACAGCATATTAAAAAGCAGAGATATTACTTTACCGACAAAGGTCCATGTAGTTAAAGCTATGGTTTTTCCAGTAGTCATGTATGAATGTGAGAGTTGGACCATAAAGAAGGCTGGGCACCAAAGAATTGATGCTTTTGAACTGTGGTGTTGGAGAAGACTCTTGAGAGTCCCTTGGACTGCAAGGAGATCCAACCAGTCAATCCTAAAGGAAATAAATCCTGAATATTCATTGGAAGGACTGAGGCTGAAGCTGAAGCTCCAATACTTTGGCCACCTGATGTGAAGAACTGACTCAGTGGAAAAGACTCTAATGTTGGGAAAGATTGAAGGGAGGAAGAGAACGGGACAATAGGGGATGAGATGATTGGAGGGAGTCATCAACTCGATGGACATGAGTTTGAACAAGCTCCGGGAGCTGGTGATGGACAGGGAAGCCTGGTGTGCTGCAGTCCATGGGGTTGCAAAGAGTCGGGCACGACTGAGTGGCTGAACTGAACTGATGTCCCCTGAATCTGGCATAATCGAGCAGGCCTCTTCTCTGTCTGCTGAATACAACATGCATGTCCTCATGTTTTACCTTTGCTTAAAGTACTTCCCATCCCTGGAATGTATTCTTACATGTTTGTCCAATCCTTGTCCTGCAATACTGGACTCAAGTCCCACCTCTTCCAGAAAGGCCTCCCTGATCACCTCAGCCCACAGAGCACTTTTCCTTCTCTGACTGCTATAGCCTTGACTGTCTTTGCTATCAGTTCAGTTCAGTTCAGTTCAGTTGCTCAGTCATGTTTGACTCTTTGCAACCCCATGAATCACAGCACGCCAGGCCTCCCTGTCCATCACCAACTCCCAGAGTTCACTC
>NW_011489693.1:7102-8392 GCF_000754665.1 Bison bison bison | reverse complement strand
GGGTCAGGAAATGTGACCTTTTTAAAAAAAAATTTTTTTTTAATCAGCAAGTTTTTATTCTATGAAATCCTGGAAGGTAAATTCCTTGGCTGATATAGTTTAGAATCACAATTACAACATATTCAAGTGTAGTACCTTAAATGTAGTACCTATGAGTGACTGAATGGAGTGAATGGTGGGAGGCAGGAGAGTGGAATGTAGTACCTATGAGTGACTGAATGGAGTGAATGGTGGGAGGCAGGAGAGTGGAATCTTCTGACAATTCAGAGACAGCAATGTAGTGGACCAGAATACAGGCCTGTGTTAGAATCCCAGTCTCTGCCAAGTCATGTGATCTCTCCAACTCTCCATTTTCTCATCTGTAAATTGGAGGTGTTAATAGTACCTACTGCATGTGGCTGTTTGAAGATGAAATGAGATAATGTCTACAAAAAACTTAGTACGGTGTCTGGCACATAGTAAACACTTAGTACCTTTGTTTTTAATTATGTCATCCCAATGAGGAGCAAATAATTAATTTTCAGTGAGGCAGAATGTGAACTTCAACCATATCCTAGACTCCTCAGGTCTCCCTCTTTCCCACTGACCACAAATCAAAGGGGAAGAAAATGAATGTTTTGGGAACTCCACAGAGGCCCTGACTCTGAGGGCAGGGTCTGGAAGCCTGGCTCTTCTAACAGCCACAACTGTGAGGACCTGAATTAGAACTTGGGAATGATGGCCTGGAATTTCAGGACATGCTATGCCTTATCTGTGGGCTGGGAACACCGAAGTGTCAAAGCATCATGATGTTTATCATCAGTGATATGGAGAGAGTGTGGAATTTGGAGTGAGAATGTTTGTGTTCAACTCTTAGTTTTTGCAGGAAGACTTCCTTGAACCTGCTGTATCCCATCTCCTTATATGGGTCAGGTACCTCTTCTCTTTGTGCTCACAGTGTCTACTATTTCCCTTATCATTGTATTTACTTTTGTTGTCACTACCTCCTGACTGTCATCCATAGTAGGCTGAGCTCCTTGAGAGTGAGGACAATGTCTTGACCATCTCTGTATCCTGGACAAAGAGCTTATTGCCTTTGTGTAGCAGATGTGTAGGGAATGTTTATAGAGCTCAACTCAAGTGATGAGCTGATGTACTGTTGAGTTTTGCCATTGATTAGACTTGGGCAAATCGATTAACCTCTTTATACTTATAAGAGGAGGATGGATAATCAATTTTCAGTTCAGTTCAGTTCAGTTCAGTTCAGTCACTCAGTCATGTCTGACTCTTTGCAACCCCATGGACTGCAGC
>NW_011489693.1:4204-7002 GCF_000754665.1 Bison bison bison | reverse complement strand
CTTCTCCTCCTGCCTTCAATCTTTCCCAGCATCAGGGTCTTTTCCAATGAGTCAGTTCTTCGCATCAGGTGGACAAAGTATTGAAGCTTCAGCTTCAGCCTCAGTCCTTCCAATGAATATTCAGGACTGATTTCCTTTAGGATTGACTGGTTGGATCTGCTTATAGTCCAAGGGGCTCTCAAGAGTCTTCTCCAAAACCACAGTTCAAAAGCATCAATTCTTCAGTGCTCAGCTTTCTTTATGGTTCAACCTTCACATCCATACATGACTACTGGAAAAACCATAGCTTTGACTAGGTGGACCTTTGTCAGCAAAGTAACGTCTCTGCTTTTTAATATGCTCTCTGTGTTTGTCATAGCTTTTTTTCCCAAGTACCAAGGTTACTGTGAGGCCCAATACTCTGTAACATGTAAGAGAATCATAGTTACTGACTGCCTTTGAGGCCTTTTACCCACCCCTTCCCTCCCAGTCCTGATGACCTTTACCTAACACTACATCCTTTTAGGACTCTACTTCCTGTCCTCTAGGTTATTTTGTCACCAAATCAGGAAGAGGATTCCATGCTAATGTGTTAATGGGTGTTAACTGGATGATATATTTACATTTCAACAGGGAGCTTTCCCTGCTTCAGAAAGAATGAGTAATGGTGGATTCCAGGTACTCAGGCACAGGAGGGCTGGGTTTTTTGTTGGTATTAGGGGGCCTCTGAAGACATTTCTCAGACTGCCCTGGTAGGGGCCACTACTTTCCCTCTACACAGGGCTTACTCTGCAACACATCATGGTTCTCCTGCAGAAAATGCCTAAAGCCTCTAGGACCATGTTGGGAGCTTCTCTCTTGTGAGGGCTCCAAAAGCATAAAGAACCATTTTCTAACAATTTACCTGCTCCTTTCCTGAGTTTTGTGTCACACCAACTCAAGAAGCCTGATGAGCTCTGTTCCAGTCTTGGAAATCAGACCTGGGGCCCAGAAAAGCCATTCGTCTGGAAAGATTATTTCTGCTAATCCCCTAAGCAGCTCCTAAGGCTTTTCACATGTTCACAGAATAGCCTGGGGGCCTTTGCTGGGGTCCAGTTCTAAACTCCTTTGGAGAGAGGTGTAATTCCTGGTTAAAAGTTCCTCTGGAGCTATTAATGTATAACAGAAATAAGTTTTAATGCCTGAAATACCAATGCCAAAGATCTCATGAGTGTTGAGGACCAAGGGATGAAGGTGAGGGGTTTATTGGCTGAGGCTAGTTTGTAGGAACAGGCAGGGCAAAGGGGCAAGGGAATGTTCCTTTGTGGGTTGTGGGCATAAGTGTGTATTATGACTGTGTATGTGCTGTGAAATGATCTGCAAATTTGCCCTTTGGTTCTTTTCAGGATTCTCTAATATAAGAGTTTGCTATGAAAAGAAAGGGTCCATCCTTGCCACCTTATATATATAAGTAAAGTCACTGTCTAATCTTCTTGGATCATTGTTCCTGATTGTGCTGAGGTCTGAAAATACCCAGGGCATGATAGGTTGCCACTCTGGATATCAATGTTCTCTGTTCAGAACGTGGGGACCTTGGATATATTTTGGGAAAATGAACCAGGAGACACTGGATCAGAGGATCTGACTTTTCCAGGGGCTGATTGTCTTGTGGCTTGGTGGGTTATTGTAGGGCTTGCCTTCCATTTTTACCGGTCTTCTTCTTGTTCACTTCTCCTCTTGCTCAATTACTCAGAGGAAGAGTAAAAAGGAAAAGAGGTGAACATCACTTCCCTTCAGTTGGAAAATGTCTCATTTCCCAGTCTTTGTAGGGTCAGAGGTCACCATGTTGCCCCACACTTCAGCCCCTTCCAGAAGGGCTGATGAAGCTTCAACCCATATTTGTACTGGAATTGTACCTTCTTTCTGCAGTGGACTCAGATGGATGTATTCTCTGAGTGGGGCAGGCTTAATATGTAAATGTGGATACTAATGTTTTTGATGGGCCAAGAGGGGATCGACAGGTGATTTGCTTTCAGTGCAGTGGGATTGTAGGTTAATTCCTTGTTGTGCCAAATACATCAGAACAGGAGCTTAGAGCTCTGTTGGCAGGTGGGGTGGGGGTTGGGAGCAAGCTAAGAGGAACAGGATTTGTTGATGAGAATTGTAGTTGCCAAATGGGAATCTGAAGACCAGCATTCACACCCCATGTGACTTGAACAGTGTTTTAAAGCATTTGAATTGTTTCCCTCATTTAAAAATTCAAAAACTTGAAAATATTAAGATCACATAATACTGGGCAAGTTGCCTGCTTAACAGTAATAAGTTGTAATGAGTAATGGCTGCCGCATTTGGGCAAGATCTGTGTTTTCCAGTTTGCTGTAGTCCACCATTTCCTTATTGGTTGCATTATACCCTGTGTTATTCTCTCACTTAGACTACCTTTATGGCTCCTATAGACCAGTCTTTGATCCATGAACTTTCAACACTCATCATGGTGGAATAGGCCTTTGGGGGAGATTCTGCTGCAGGGGGTGGGAGATCAGGTGAGTAGCAGGGCTGGAAAATAATCAGAAAGCCTGAGAGAGGCAGCCAGACGTTATGATTTGGCATTCTGTAAGGCAGAGGGATCACAGTAATAGGGAACCCAGCATGTAGCATCTTGTAAAGACCCGGGTTGGAAGCATTGAGGGAAGGGATATTCTGAAAGGAAGAGGATAGAGCCAGACGGTCTGAGGTCAGTTGACTCCACCATGCTGCTGCTGCTGCTAAGTCACTTCAGTCGTGTCTGACTCTGTGCAACCCCATAGACGGCAGCCCACCAGGCTCCCCCGTCCCTGGGA
>NW_011489693.1:610-1064 GCF_000754665.1 Bison bison bison | reverse complement strand
CAATTAAGAATTCCATGCCCATCAGGAAGAGAAGAGCTGGAGCTGTTTAATACGGATCAGTGAGTTTTATAATCTGTGTTTATACTTGACCAATGGCTAAAATTTTAGAATTAAACCTATAGATTGTCTTTCTATTTATATCTGTATGTTTACATGTAATCAAAGTCTGTATCTTTCATTATGTGACCATGTAATATTTTTCTACTTCTGGATGGTATTACCAAATTAGATTGTAAGATCTCTTTTGTTGTTCAGTCACTCAGTTGTGTCTCACTCTTTGCAACCCCATGGACTGCAGCATACCAGGCTTCCCTGTCTCTCATTGTCTCTTGGAATTTTCTCAGACTCATGTCTATTGAGTTGATGATGCCATCCAAATATCTCATCCTCTGTTGTCCCCTTCTCCTCCTGCCCTCAATCTTTCCCAGCATTAGGGTCTTTTCCAATGAGTCAG
>NW_011489693.1:0-510 GCF_000754665.1 Bison bison bison | reverse complement strand
GCCATTTCCTTCTGCAGGTGATCTTCCTGACCCAGGGATTGAACCTGGTCTCCTGCATTGCAGGCAAACTCTTTACAGACTGAGCTACAAGGGAAGCCCTTATAGAATGATGGGGTTACATTCTGATAAATCCATCGTAAATTGAAAATATTGCAAGTCGAATATACATTTAATACACCTAACCTTCCAAACATCATAATTTAGCCAACCTTAAAAACATGCTCAAAACACTTACTTTCAGGAAAATCATCTAATATATCTATAAAGCCTACACTTTATAATGAAGTGTAATTTATTGAATACTGTAGTGAAAATGAAAAACATAATACTTATAAGTTTATCAGTTGTTTACCCTCATGATTGTGTGGCTGACTGTGAGCTGTGGCTCCCTGCTGTTACCCAGCATCATGGAAGGGTATTGCACCACATGTTGCTAACCCAGGAAAAGATAAAACATCAAAATTTGAAGTATGGATTCTTCTGAATGCATATTGCTTTCATACCAAAATA
>NW_011489692.1:9385-9787 GCF_000754665.1 Bison bison bison | reverse complement strand
ACCCGAGAGGCGAGACATCAAAAGAGACACAGACATAAATAATAGACTTTTGTACTCTGTGGGTGAAGGCGAGGGTGTGATGATTTGACAGAGTAGCACTGAAAGATGTATATTACCATATGTGAAATAGAACACTAATCCAGTCTCGATGCATGAGACAGGGTGCTCAGGGCCAGTGCCCTGGGTTGACCCCAGGGATGGGATGGGGAAGGAAGATGGGGGGGGGTGGTTCAGGAAGGGGAACACAAGTACACCTATGACTGATTCATGTCAATGTATGGCATAAAGCACTACAGTATTGTAAAGTAAATAGTCTCAAATCAAAATAAATAATTTTTTTTTTAAAGAGTCTTCTCCAAAACCACAATTCAAAAGCATCAATTATTCAGTGCTCAGCCTTCG
>NW_011489692.1:4711-5107 GCF_000754665.1 Bison bison bison | reverse complement strand
GGGAGGCCTGGCATGCTGTGGTTCATGTGGTCACAAAGAGTCGGACATGACTGAGCAACTGAACTGAACTGAACTGATACTTTAGTATAATTCCCCCAATTAACTAGGTATGAGTTCTGTACTCACTGTATGTGAATCTGGCTAGGGTGTTAATTGGAAGTTGACTTTCTGATGCCCCTTGTTTTTGAGAGATTTTATTTCCCATTTTAAGTTGAACTTGGCAGGAATAAATTTTACTAGTGAGATTTTTTGGTGGGCCTATATGGTGCTTGTGGGCTTAACTCCTCCAGGAGTCATCCCAGAGTCATTTCAGCTCATTTTACATGTCTTGAATTCTCCCTCCAGTGGTCTAAGACCATAGAGGATGCTCAGATCACTGAATTGCCAGTTCTTATT
>NW_011489692.1:0-391 GCF_000754665.1 Bison bison bison | reverse complement strand
GTCTATGGGGTCGCACAGTGTTGGACACGACTGAAGTGACTTAGCAGTAGCAGTTAAGTTTTATGTTCATTTTTTCTTTTTATGGCAATTCTAGTTCACTTTTTAGTCATCTACATTGTCTACAAAACAGATGTGTATAAAGCATAGCTTTAAGTTTATCTGATAAACTTAGGTCTTCATAAATATATAAAAACCAATCTTATTACTTTTTTGTCACTGTCTCATTCTCATTTCAAAACTTGTTCCTTGTTCTTTTTGGTATGTGTTCATGGTCATCTAAGTCCTTATAGAAGCTGTATAAGTTTGTCTTATAATTATAAATTTATTTGGACCTTATGATCTAAAGCTTATATATGAAAAATCCAGGTCAGGAAACACTATCGGTTAACTT
>NW_011489691.1:9732-10861 GCF_000754665.1 Bison bison bison | reverse complement strand
CTTCAGGTGGCCAAAGTACTGGAGCTTCAACTTCAGCATAACTCCTTCCAATATATATATAACATACATTAAATGTATTAGTCAATTTCCACTGTCTAGTGGAATTGTGAATAGTTTTACTTACAGAGATAGGTAATAAAACATTCAATTCACAAAGCTATAAAATTTCAGCTTTATTCATATATGTTTGATTCAAATTTTTACTACTTATTAAATATAAATTGTATTGTCATTTAAATACAGTAAATATTTTGAATTTTTACATGAAGAATAGTTTGTTGCAATTATATATGAAAACATTTAACTCTTTATTTTATATGTTTACTTATTTATATTTTGATACAATACAACCAAAATTTGCACTCTATAAAAACAATAACATTTTATTTTTAATTCTTCAGATCATGAGTTTCAACAGTCAACAAATTATGTGAAAACTTAATTACAATGTAGTGACTATACTGAAATAAAGAAAAACACATTTTATGAAATAACATATAATCTATGTATTATGCATGTATTTTGTTAATCTGAACATACCTGACCCAACTCATGATAATGATAAATATCGTCAGCTTTGATATTTTGCCCACTTTCAGTCATACATTTCACTCTATGCATTTTAAAATTTTGTCATTATGATGATGTATTTGCTAGATTGATTTATAAATTGTAAATATATTTACACATAAGGTATATGAGCCTTTATTTATAGTCTTAATCCAGACCCCACAAGTGTTAGAGGTGGGTCCACATATAATAGTTACCTAGTAAGGTTATTAAATATTCAAATGAAGTCACGCTTTAAGTGAAGATATGTGTACTTGTCAAAGAATTAAAATGTTCATCCACTTGAATTCCAAAGATTTGTAGCAAAGTCATTGCTCTATTACAGAATAATCTTTTCTAATGTAGCAGAAGAAAATGTCTGCACACATGCATATAGAAATTTAAAGGCTTCATAAAATAAATTACCTGAAAACCAAAACACAAATCCAAAGTATTTTTCAAGGCATTTTTCCTTTCCTGTTTATATTCCTCTAGGACTTTCTAAAGGAATCTAAGACTTTATAACTGTCAAACCTTGAGCTACTCTCCTATAAGTGTTGGAATACATAGAGAATCAATT
>NW_011489691.1:5202-6000 GCF_000754665.1 Bison bison bison | reverse complement strand
AAGGAACTCTTTTGAATCACATTATTGTTATGCTTGGAGTTTATAGGTTAAATCATTAAATTAAAATCCATGGGAAAAATAGAAAATGAGAGTAGAGTTTTAAGATGTATTAGAAAAGTATTGCAATGATATTTATTTAGGATAATATATTAGGTAAAATTATTGTATATTTATGGTGTTTAAATGACAGATGGTTGATAAAAGTATAGCCCGAACATCTAGACTTAGTATGGAAAGAATCACTTCAGTTCAGTTGCTCAGTCGAGTCCAACTCTTTGCAACCCCATGAACTGCAGCATGCCAGGCTTCCCTCTCCACCACCAACTCCCAGAGTTTATCCAAACTCATGTCCACTGAGTCGGTGATGCCATCCAACCATCTCATCCTCTGTCATCTCTTTCTCCTCTTGCCCTCAATCTTTTGCAACATCAGGGTCTTTGCAAATGAGTCACCTCTTCGCATCAGGTGGCCAAAATACTGGAGTTTCAGCTTTAACATCAGTGTTCCAATGAAAAACCAGGGCCAATTTCCCCTAGGATGGACTGGTTTGATCTCTGTGCAGTCCAAGGGACTCTCAAGAGTCTTCTCCAACAGCACAGTTCAAAAGCTTCGATACTTCTGCACTCAGCCCTCTTTATAGTACAACTCTCATATCCATACATGACTACTGGAAAAACCATAGCCTTAACTAGATGGACGTTTGTTGACAAAGTAATGTCTCTGCTTTTTAATATGCTATCAAGGTTGGTCATAACTTTTCTTCCAAGGAGTAAGTGTCTTTTAATTTCATGGCTGCAA
>NW_011489691.1:0-910 GCF_000754665.1 Bison bison bison | reverse complement strand
AAATAAATAACCTAACTCTACACCTAAAGCAACTAGAAAAGGAAGAAATGAAGAACCCCAGGGTTAGTAGAAGGAAAGAAATCTTAAAAATTAGAGCAGAAATAAATGCAAAAGAAACAAAAGAGACCATAGCAAAAATCAACAAAGCCAAAAGCTGGTTCTTTGAAAGGATAAATAAAATCGACAAACCATTAGCCAGACTCATCAAGAAACAAAGGGAGAAAAATCAAATCAATAAAATTAGAAACGAAAATGGAGAGATCACAACAGACAACACAGAAATACAAAGGATCATAAGAGACTATTATCAACAATTATATGCCAATAAAATGGACAACGAGGAAGAAATGGACAAATTCTTAGAAAAGTACAACTTTCCAAAACTCGACCAGGAAGAAATAGAAAACCTTAACAGAAAAATTACTTTAAATTTATCTAAAATTCTTAAGAAGTTTATAATGATATGAGGCAAAGAATAGAATGTAGTGATGTAGACAATTACTCCTAAGATAATATCAGAATAAACTTCAAAACAGAACAAATTTATATGTACCTCCAAATTTTTAGAACTAATACATGAGGAAATTATTTTTGATAAATTAATTATCATTTGCAAAAATCCCTTCAGAGTAATAATTTCATCAAGAAAGCAAGGATAGTAAAAGATTATCTTTTCTACCACTTGAAGAATTTATTAAGTTTAAAAGAGCAAATAGTCTTTAAAGTACTAGCCACTTTTATCAGGGAAGAAACACTTTATCAACATAATATTAGGCCACATCTATAGGGATTTAATAACTAAATTCATTATAAATTCTTTTAGAACAAAAAGCTAGAAAGTACTGTGAGGCCTGACACTGGACCAACAAATTTTAGCTTAAAAAATTGTGTTTTAAAAGGAAGTATTTAG
>NW_011489690.1:9052-9427 GCF_000754665.1 Bison bison bison | reverse complement strand
GGGGCTGGTGCACTGGGACGACCCAAAGGGATGGTATGGGGAGGGAGGAGGGAGGAGGGTTCAGGATGGGGAACACATGTGTACCTGTGGTGGATTCATTTTGATATTTGGCAAAACTAATACAATTATGTAAAGTTTAAAAATAAAATAAAATTAATTAAAAAAAAAAGAATAGACAATGGAGAAAAAAATAGTCTCTTTAGCAAGTAGTGTTTGGGAAGTGGGATAGCCACATGTAAAGCAACAAAGTGAGAACACACTTACAATACACTATTCAAAATGGATTAAAGACTTAAACATAAGACAGGACACCATAAAATTCCTGGAACATAGTCAAAAAATTCTCTGACATAAATCATAGTACTATTCTCTTAG
>NW_011489690.1:4407-4854 GCF_000754665.1 Bison bison bison | reverse complement strand
CCAATACTTTGGCCACCTGATGCAAGGAGCTGACTCATTGGAAAAGACCCTGATGCTGGCAAAGATTGAGGGCAGGTAGAGAAGTGGACGACAGAGGATGAGATGGTTGGATGGCATCACTGACACAGAGGACATGGGTTTGTGTGGACTCCGGCAGTTGGTGATGGACAGGGAGGCCTGGTTTGCTGCAGTTCATGGGGTTTCAAAGAGATGGACAGGACTAAGTGAGTGAACTGATACAATGGAACTCTACTCAACTATAATAAAGAATGAAATAAGGCCTTTTGAAGCAACACAAATGATGATATTATCATACTAAGTCAAGAAATCAGATAGAGAATCATACATGTCATATTATTTGTATTTGGAATCTTAAAAAAATGATACAAATGAACTTATTTACAAAATATAAATAGACTCACAGACAGAAAACAAACTTGTGGTTAC
>NW_011489690.1:0-511 GCF_000754665.1 Bison bison bison | reverse complement strand
AATTGGTATCTTCTGCATATCTAGGGTTGTGGATATTTCTCCTGGCAATCTTGATTCCAGATTGTGATTCATCCAGCCTGGCATTTTGCATGATGTACTCTGCATATATGATAACTAAACAGGGTGACAATATACCATCTTGTCATACTACTTTACCAATTGTGAGCCAGTCAGTTGTTCCTTGTAAGGTTCTAACTCTTGCTTCTTTATCTGAATACAAGTCAATTGAGCTGTTAGTGGAAAAAAAAAAAAAAAACTCCAAGGAAATATACAAAGGGACAGTTAAAAAATGTTGGTATCTTTGTGTATGGTGTTAGAAAGTGTTCTAGTTTCATTCTTTTACACGTGGTTGACCAGTTTTCCCAGCACCACTTGTCAACCACGTGTAAAAGAATGAAACTAGAACTAGAAATGAAACTAGAGATTGTCTTTAATCCATTGTATATTCTTGCCTCCTTTGTCAAAGATAAGGTGTCCATATGTGCGTGGATTTATCTCTGGGCTTTCTATT
>NW_011489689.1:49715-53108 GCF_000754665.1 Bison bison bison | reverse complement strand
TTTAACATCAAAGCCCAAATTCGTAAGCATAAGACAAATCTAAATGTTTACATTCTAAGATAGTAAGTAGCACAAACCCTAAATTCTCCACCTCTGAATTGTATTGTGAAATTAGACAATAGCTGTAAGGAATCAACTGAAAGCTTCATGGAAAAAATGCCCTATTTTGAAAGCAACCTCTCTTCTAAATAATCTCAAAAAGGACAAGCAGTTGTTCAGTGTACACTTTGTCAGTCCTTTAAAAAAATATGTCATGCCTGGATTCAGTAGTCCTTCAATTGCACTAAAAAGTACAGGATATAGAAACTGTTTTAAAATTCTTATTGCTCTTAAAAAACAAACCATATTTTAATAGGATGGAACTTGTCACTTACAAGGGAAATTTTCCAGCATATATTTCTTGTCACGATGCAGCTCTCTCTTTTGTTCTAGTATTTCAGAAAACTATCTGTAGGCAAACGAGAACTGGGGGACCAGGGCAGGGTTGGTATTAAGAGGGAGGCAGTCAAATCCCATTCCAATCTCTTCATTTCAGTCAGCATTTTGCTTCAAAGTATGACTGAGATCATTGAAATATGATTATTGTAATGCTAGACTCATCTGCAGCAAGATCAGCTTTATTAAGGAAACCAAATTCTTTACAGGAAAAGAGACATACTAATGAATATTGAACCCTTGATATCAAAGGAATTAGGTGATAACTCAAATGACTTGAAAATTCAGTGATTTATGTATGTAAGTACTGTAAGTACTATCTTCATCTTTACGGCTTTTGTGAATTATACCACTTCAAAGCCAAGGAGGAAGTGGGCACTTTTTCTCTTTGCCAAAGATTAACCTCATTTTGTCTTCATCTCCTTCATCCAAAAGAGGTATTGCTCATATCACTAATGGCAACTTCTGAATATCAGACACTGTGGCAAATTTGAATCATTACTCAGATAAAGTGTCCCTTTCTACTCTGCTGTGACCATAAATAAATGTTAATGTTAACCCTTAGAAATTTTGTCTGAAATTTAAGAAAAACAGGGAATTTCTAGGATTTGAATGTTCTTCTCAGTGAAATACTCTTTATACCATAGCTTCTGACTCCTAGAGTAAAATGCACATAACCATCTGATCTCAGAACTATATTTCCATGAAGAGCAGTCACAAAGCAGTGTTGTGTGATTAAACCAATGTTTTCAGACCACCAACAACAATTTCAGTTTATAATATGAACATATTTTGTCTCAAACACTGGACATATTGCTGCTTTGTTTATCTCCGTCTCTCCAAAACACTTCCTGCTTCATTAAGGTAGATAATAAAAACAAAAAAATATATATATTTTTAGCTATTGTCTCCTCACATTTCTCCTTGACCATTTACTTTTCCAATTTCTCAGGGAATAAGATTAAGTCATCTAGATTTCACTGGTTGCATTTATCCCATTATTTGCCTCAGAGACTTCACTACCTCAAACTAGAGCTGGCCCTAAAGCATGAACTTCTGTTGATACCCTACTATCATAAGCTTTACTCCTTCACCACTAAATACAGATATCTGAGTACCTCCATATACATATGTGGCATCATTAAAATTATGCACTTTAGTTTGAAGCTCATATATGCATAGTGATCCATAATATATAATCAAGTCTGAAAGCCAAGTCCTTACTTCCTATAAGAACAATAGAAATGTTACACAAAACTAATTCAAAATGTTTTTTATTTCATTCCATGATTTGTGCATATTTTACCAACCTTTTGTTTACTAAGGAATCAGAAAAGACTGGGAAAAAAAAAAAAAAAAAGAAGTGTAGGTTGGTCTGCCTCTCTCTTTCCTTCTATATTATTAATTTCAACATAAGTTGGTTAATGAAGGAAAGTAACATGAGACAGTGTCATATACTTTTTACCTTTTCAATACTGTTCATGGGTTTTTCAAGGCAAGAATACTGAGGTGGTTTGTCATTCCCTTCTCCAGTGGACCACATTTTGTCAGAACTCTCCACCATGACCCATCCATCTTGGGTGGTCCTACATGGCATGGATCATAGTTTCATTGAGTTTGACAAGCTTTGGGCCATGTGATCAGTTTGATTAGTTTTCTGTGATTATGGTTTTCATTCTGTCTGCCCTCTGCCAGATAAGAGTAAGAAGCTTATTGAAACTTCCTGGTGGGAGAGAATGACTGGGGGAACTGGGTCTTGTTCTGATGGGTGGGGCCATGCTCAGTTGAGTTCAGTTCAGTTCAGATGCTCAGTCATGTCCGACACTTTGTGACTCCATGGACTGCATCACTCTAGGCCTCCCTGTCAATCATCAACTCCCAGAGTTTACTCTAACTCCTGTCCATTGAGTCAATGATGCCATCCAACCATCTCATCCTCTGTTGTCTCCTTCTCCTCCTGCCTTCAATCTTTCCCAACATCAGGGTCTTTTCAAAAGAGTCAGCTCTTCGCATCAGGTGGCCAAAGTATTGGAATTTCAGCTTCAGGATCAGTCCTTCCAATGAACATTCAGGACTGATTTCCTTTAGGATGGACTGGTTGGATCTCCTTGCAGTCCAAATGACTTTCAAGAGTCTTCTCCAACACCACAGTTCAAAAGCATCAGTTCTTTGGTGCTCAGCTTTCTTTGTTGGGCAAGGCTCAGTAAATCTTGAATCCAATTTTCTGTTGATGGGTAGGGCTGTGTTCCCTCCCTGTTGTTTGACTTGAGACCAAACTATGGTAGAGATAATGAAGAAAATGGCCACCTCCTTGAAAAGGTCCTGTGCATGCACTGATGCGCTCAGTGCCCTCACCCTGCAGCAGGCCACCACCAAACCAGGCCTCCAACAGAGACTCCTGAACACTCACAGGCAAGTTTGGGTCAGTCTCTTAGGGGGTCAAATAGCTGAAAAAAGAAAAGAAACGTAAGGCAAAGGAGAAAATGAAAGATATGCATTTGAATTAAAGTTGCAAAGAATGGCAGGGAGAGATAAGAAAGCCTTCGTAAGTGATCAAGGAAAAGAAATAGAGGAAAAGAATAGAATGGGAAAGACTAGAGATCTCTTCAAGAAATTTAGAGATACCAAGGGAGCATTTCATGCAAAGATGGGCACAATGAAGGACAGAAATGGTATGGAACTTACAGAAGCAGAAGATATTAAGAAGAGATGGCAAGAAGACATGGAAGAACTACACAAAAAAGATCTTCATGATTCAGATAACCACCATGGTGTTATCACCCACCTAGACCAGACATCCTGGAATGGGAAGTCAAATGGGCCTTATAAAGCATCACTATGAACAAAGCTAGTGGAGGTGATGGAATTCCAGTTAAAGTATTTCAAATCCTAAAATATGATGCTGTGAAAATGCTGCACTCAATATGCCAGCAAATTTGGAAAACTCAGCAGTGGCCA
>NW_011489689.1:42869-48542 GCF_000754665.1 Bison bison bison | reverse complement strand
GAAATCAGTCCTGAATATTCATTGGAAGGACTGATGCTGAAGCTGAAACTCTAATACTTTTGCCACCTGATGTGAAGAACTGACTCATTGGAAAAGACCCTGGTGCTGGGAAAAAATGAAGGTGGGAGAAGAAAGGGATGACAGAAGATGAGATGATTGGATGGCATCACTGACTCGATGGACATTAGTCTGAGCAAGCTCTGGGTGTTGGTGATGGACAGGGAAGCCTGGCATGCTGTAGTCCATGGGTTGCAAAGAGTCAGATATGATTGAAGAACTGAACTGACTGAACTGAGCATGAGTCAAAAAGACATGATAGTCTTCTTTGGTCATTCATGTTTCTTAGAATATGATGAACTTTTTTGCATTCAAAAGAAGTGAGTGCTGGGTTGAATTGAAAGCAGGACTTATTAGGGCTTTCTGTTGGACCATAAGGAATGCTGAGTGCTAAAGAATTGATGCTTTCAAATTGTGGTGCTAAAGATGACTCTTGAGAGTCCCTTCAATGGTAAGGAGATCAAATCTATCAATACTAAAGGAAATTAACCCTTTCAAGTGATGGAAGGACTTATGCTAAAGCTGAAGCTCCAATATTTTGGCCACCTGATGTGAAAAGCCAACTCATTAGAAAAGATCCTGATGCTGGGAAAGATTGAAGGCAAAAGGAGAAAGGGGAAGCAGAGAATGAAATTGTTAGATAACATCACTGAAATGGATATGAAGTTGAGCAAACTCTGGAAGACAGTGAAGAACAGTGAAGCCTGGGTGCTGCAGTCGATGGGCTTACAAAGAGTCGGACATGACTTCATGACTGGAACAACAACAATCAGGGTTGTCCACACCCTCATTTAGTCAGTTATATATGAAACATGGGCTTCCCAGGTGGCTCAGTGGTAAAGAATTCTCCTGCCAATGCAGGAGACACAGGAAATTTGAGTTCGATCCCTGGGTCAGGAAGATCCCCTGGAGTAGGAAATTGCAACCCATTCCAGTATTCTTGCCTGAGAAATTCCATGGACAGGGTAGCCTGGCTGTCTGCAGTCCATGGGATAAGAAAGAGTAGGACATGACTAAGTGGCTGAGCATGCATGAGTACATATGTAACATATTGTATCTTATATAAGCTTTAATCCCCAATAAGATGGTATTTGGAGATGCAGCTTTTGGGGAACAGAGTGAAATGTATCATGAAGATGTGATTCTCATGATGGGACTAGTACCTTTACAAGAACAGGAAAAGGCGAAGCTCTGTGTGTCTTTCTGCTACAGAAGGACACAGCTAGAAGGCAAAAATCTCTAAGTCCAAATCGTCTCTAGAATCTGATCCTGCTGGCTTCCTGATTTCATGACTATAGCCAGCAGAACTGTTAGATAATTTTTTTCTATTGTTTAAGCAGAGTTTCCCTGGTGCCCCCATCCCACCTCAGTCCATAGTATTTTGTTA
This sequence comes from Bison bison bison, assembly GCF_000754665.1. Lineage (NCBI taxonomy): Eukaryota > Metazoa > Chordata > Mammalia > Artiodactyla > Bovidae > Bison > Bison bison. The sequence goes on along the minus strand of NW_011489689.1, from coordinate 47,098 downwards.
TAATAGTCTTATTGGAAAAAGACACATGCTTACCTTGTACTCAGCTGTTGTTCAATTGTTCAGTAGTGTCCGAATCTTTACAACCACATGGACTGCAGAAGCCAGGCTTCCCTGTCCATCACCATTTCCCGGAGCTTGCTCAAACTCATGTCCATTGAGTTGGTGATGCAATGCAACCATCTCATCCTCTGTTGTCACCTTCTCCTCCTGCCTTCAATCTTTCCCAGCATCAGGATCTTTTCTAATAAATTGGTTTTTCACATAAGGTGGCCAAAGTATTGGAGTTTCAGCTTCACCATCAGTCCTTCCAATGAACACCCAGGACTGATCTCCTTTAGGATGGACTGGTTGGATCTCCTTGCAACCAAGGGACTCTCAAGAGTCTTCTCCAACACCACAGTTCAAAAGCATCAATTCTTCAGCACTCAGCTTTCCTTATGGTCCAACTCTCACATCCATACATGACTACTGGAAAAATCATAGCTTTGACTATAGGGACCTTTGTCAGCAAAGTGATGTCTCTGCTTTTTAATACACTGTCTAGGTTGGGCATAGTTTTTTTTCTGAGGAGCAAGAGTTTTTTAATTTTATAGCTGCAGTCACCATCTGCAGTGATTTTGGAGCCCAAGAAAATAAAGTCTTTTTTTTTTTTTTTTTTTCCCATTGTTTCCCCATCTATTTGCCATGAAGTGATGGGACCAGATGCCATGATCCTAGTTTTTTGAATGTTGAGTTTTAAGGCAGCTTTTTCAGTTTCTTCTTTCACTTTCATCAAGAGACTCTTAAGTTCCTCTTCAGTTTCTGCCATAAGGGTGGTCTCATCTCCATATCTGAGGTTAATCAGTTGGGTGCTTCTAAACTCCCAAGTGTTTTGGTACAATGAAGCTGTAAGCTCATGGGACTTGTGCATATGGAACAGTAGGGATCAGGGAGTACACATATTGCATACATCTAATACGTTCACTCAATGATCCCTTGTCCCATCAACTTTTCTTAAAAAACATAAATTTAAATAATTTCAAGGAGCATTAACCAAATTTAGAGCCCTAAGTGTGTGGGGGCATATGTGACTGCACAGATTGCACAATCATGAAGTTGGCCCTGAGTGTTATCACTTGTATATGGAACTGGAGAATATCAAGAACTATCTTGAAGGAAACACTGATATAAACCTAGAATATTAATATTATGTGTCAGGATAAAAACTATCCCAAAATAAATAATGGTAAAAATTAGGGTCATTTTAAGATGAAGTATTTTTGAATCACATTTTAATAAAGTGTATTAGGTAATTCTACCAAAGGTAGAAACATATATAGTATTTGAGAAAGTCATTTAAAAAATATTTGTATATTAAAAGTACTTGTAGTGAAATACTGTGTATTTATTTCTAACAACTATTCCTATTATACATTTTTCACTCAGGCACCTTCTATAATTCTTTGTCATTAACTGATTTCACCCAACTTTAAGGTGACCTGAAAATGTGTTTTGGGAAGGAAAGTCTCAATTTAATAAACAGATAAATAAGGTATACAATATAAACATATAGGTTTTAGTATTTTTCTAAAGCTTTAGTTCAGATAACATGTTTTATGAATCCATGTAATGTATATTATGCACCCATTTAAGCCTCACTTTTATCTTTTTCTGTTCCTCTAACAACAGTCTGTACTCTTTACTCTCAGAAGGTAAATTATTTAGTTCTGTGGTTAGCTCTGCATGCTTTATCATTGTCCTTAGCTTAATCTAGGTTCTAAATAAATGACTGATTCAATTAATTATTTTTTATTTTATATCATTTGAAGCCTAATCATATGACCTTTAACCATTATTTTAAGATAATGATCTTATATTCATTAAATTACTTTTCTGCAATTTTATTTGCATTTGTTAATCATTGTACACTGTTTTATTTATGAAGTTATCTTTTTTGTTTATAAAATCATAATGACAATAATGTAAAAAACAATAGCAGATGACAATTTTTTTTTTTCTGATCATTTGACATATTTGGGATTGGTTACAGTCAACTTACCTAATTAAAAAACTGAGCAAACTTTAATATAAAATAATAGATGTTTTGGCATGAGCAACAGTTTCTAGGAATTGGTATTTCTCAAAGACCAGATGAAAATTGTAGCTAATCATTGTTACAACAAAACTAAGTATCTTTGCTTTGTCCACAGAAAGTTTCAAAGAAATATTCACCAAAAAGGGAGAAGGGAGAAAGAGGTTAATAAATCATGTATAGTCCCAAACAAAGCTAAAAAAAAAAAAAAAAAAAAAAAAACAGAAAAAATAAAAGTCAAAGCTGGAAAGATCAAATAAATGGAGATTGACAATTGAGATATAAATCTGGAGGAAAAAAAAATAACTTCACAGCTCTTATGCCTTGATGAGAAGGGAAGTATTTAGATCATAAGCCTGTGGAATTTTAATCAGTCTTTTGAAAATGAGCTTATAAGTGGAAAAGCAATAACAAAAGAAACCTAAAAATGAAATAATATAACTCATGCAAAACTGGTTTTGGAAATGCACTCAAAACTCATTTTTCTGTTCATGTTCTGTGATACTAGAAATATTTTAGCTCACATTTCCCAGTTTCAAAATATTTTTGGTCATTTGTACTTACTACACAGTTAGTAATCATGATTGTTCATTCCATGTCACTTACTATAGGAGTAAGAATATTTGTTTTTAAGGCCTCTCTTTTTTTATTTTTTTTTTATTATTTAAAAAAAAATAAAGGGGTAGAATGTAATTTCAGTAATTTCCCAAAGTTTGTGCAAAACTTATTTTTAATCTAAAATTTTGATTTAAATTAAATTTAAAAGAAATAAAATTAACAATGAAAAAACAAAACAGGGGGGGGGGTGCTCTCTTCAATACAGTACTGAGTCATTTTTTGAACAGAGCTAATCTACCAGGATGCCAAGGGAATATCTGAAAAGAACCCTTTTGTTACTTCCAAATGGTTTGGTATCAATAATATAATTTAGACATCAATATAACTTAGACATCACTCAAAATGTATTCTTGAACCATCTGAATTTCTGTTATCTGTCTGCTTTAATTCCTATCCCTAGCTTTCCTCCTAGACAGCTTTTGTCTACATTAAAGTCATTACTATTCAATGGTTCTCAGTATTCAATATTCAGCTTGTTTCTTATCTCAACTCATACTTGATTCTGCTGGTCTAGCCTACCTTTTGCTTCCTCATTAGAGCTCTAATGTCATTTGCTAACAATTGATCAACAGGATCCGACAACCAACAGTACCAGAACTCATCCAGTACCTCCCTTGCAGATCAAGCAACTTGACCATTAGAGTGTCATTGATATTTAGTAATGTACTACAATTGCACACAACTTTGATTTCCAAGTAAATCATCCAGTGACAGAAATGTATGTCTTGAGAGTAGTAAGAAACAGAAAATGCTCTGCTTCTACTTTTAGTGCCTAGGAGTTTATTTACAATTGTGGCTAAGGTTATCTCTTAAAACCTAAAGTCACTTTTCTACTCCCATCTCACTTAGAGTTTTATTAAAGCTTAAATCCTTATTATGATCCACAAGATTCTATATTATCTTGTCTTCTATCACCACTCTGAAACTATTTCCCACTGCTCTTCTTCAGTCTAGCCAAAAAAGATTCTTTGATGTCCTTTGTACACATAATACACAATCTTATATTAAGACCTTTATATTTAATATTTTCTTTGTCTCAAATGCTTCTCTCACAGTTGACCTACAGATGGCTCCCAGTCTCAAGTCTTTCAGGACTTCCATCAAATACCATCTCTATATGGTGTTCTGTGGTCCTCTAATCTCTGGTCTGCAATAATTTTTATCTCTCCTTCCTTTTTTTGTGTTCATACTATTTATAACCAAGTAATACCCTATATATTTTATTTACCTGTCTTTTCCCCCCATATACACTATGTTTTAAAAATTCAATTATAATTGCTTTACACTGTTGTGGTTTTTTTTTCTGTTTTTTTTTTTTAAATTTTATTTTATTTTTAAACTTTACTAATATTGTATTAGTTTTTCCAAATATTGAAATGAATCCACCACAGGTATACCTGTGTTCCCCATCCTGAACCCTCCTCCCTCCTCCCTCCCCATACCACCCCTCTGGGTCATCCCAGTGCACTAGCCCCAAGCATCCAGTATCGTGCATCGAACCTGGACTAGCAACTCGTTTCATACATGATATTATACCTGT
>NW_011489689.1:38372-42285 GCF_000754665.1 Bison bison bison | reverse complement strand
CATGTATGGATGTGAGAGCTGGACTATAAAGAAAGCTGAGCACTGAAGAATTGATGCTTTTGAACTATGATGTTGGGGAAGACTCTTGAGAGTCCCTTGGACTGCAAGGAGATCCAACCAGTCCATTTTAAAGGAGATTAGTCCTGGGTGTTCATTGGAAGGCATGATGTTGAAGCTGCAACTCCTATACTTTGGCCACCTGATGCGAAGAGCTGACTTATTTGAAAAGACCCTGATGCTGGGAAAGATTGAGGGCAGGAGGAGAAGGGAGTGACAGAGGATTTGATGGTTTAGTGGCATCACTGACTCAATGGACATGAGTTTGGGTAAACTCTGGGAAATGGTGATGGGCAGGGAGGCCTGGCATGCTGTGGTTCATGAGGTCACAAAGAATTGGACAAAACTGAGTGACTGAACTGAACTGAATAGATGAATATCCAATTCAAAAAGTTGGATTTCCATCTACTATTTGTACACAAAGCTTCTGGAACTATTTTAGTAATATACAATGTGGTCTGGCTTATAATTTAGTAATGCCTGTTCTGAAGAAATTTCACATGAATAATGTCACAAGCTTTGTCACCAGAGCGTAGTTGAATATATGCAGCATTGTTTCCAATAATAGACTTGCTTGTTTATCAATTTAGCTGAAGTAAAGAAAGATATTAAAGTTCAATTTCCAAAACATTCTTCCTATTATTTTTTTTCCTCCATATGATGGGTTGAGGAGTCCTATAGAAACCACTAGATTCACTGGGGTTAAAGACTAATCCTTCAGAAAAATAATACCTCTAATTCATGAATCAATAAGGGCTGCCATTTACCCTTTATCTCCTGCCCACCCATGAGAAAGGTATAATCAATAAAGCAGGAACTTGCTGGGAGGGAGGATGTGCAGAAGACTATATGTAGAAATTGTGAAAAAGGGCTGAAAAGGAAAAACAACCAAGTACAATCGTAAGTGTGTTCAAGTTGTCTTCTGGCCTAGTTATAGTGACTTATAGCACAGTCTTGGGTGTAAAAAAATAGAGGAAACAGGCATCAAAGAATTGCATCTTTAACTCTATACATAAAATAGTTTAAAAAAAAAGCACATGGAGGAACTCACATAATAGGAGAATATACTTCTCTTTTTAGCAATATTATGTCTAGAATGTTTAGAACTGGGCAAAGAATTGCTCTTCCAAATTCAGAAACAGGAAATTCTCATATTGCTGTAATAGTGGAGTCAACATGAGTGATGTGAACATTACCTCAGTAGAAGTTTCTTGCCAGAGAGTGAGTGAATAATGATCTGAGTACAGAGAAGAAGTAGTAAACAATAAATGAAGTAAAAAAAAAAAAAAAAGAGTCAAAGCTATTTGCAAGCACACATGAAGTATTTCAGCCACTGTCCTAAATTTGAAAAGATAAATGTGATTCTGATGTTTCTAACTAATTTTGTTTGGAAATGATGAGCTTGGGACTTAAAATATTACAAACTATTATTCTAAGCATCTTGTAAGAAGCAATCCAAGAGACAGAAAAAAGGCATGGAATCACATTGAAATATAATGATGACCAGGAAAGGGTGTAGGAGAAAAACAAAAGCAAAATTCTCTTAGCTTGTTTTCTGAGTAATTTATCTTCTAGGTGGTGTATCAATTCACAAGCTGATTCTGAAGCTCCATAGTTAAAAATGAGGATTTACAACAAGGTTTCAATAAATCTAGCTGCCTTTTTTCAAAAAAGCATCTGCCTTAACTGCTGAATCTGAAAATAAAATGAACTTTGTTCTAAGTTCTTGTCATAGAGCTATTTAGTTATACCTTCCAGTCCTCCAAACTGATTATCATCAACCATAAAATTCAACTTTTGTAATGCCTGATGATTTAGCATGTATTAATTTTTGTATTGAGTAAATTATCTCATCCTTTGAGAAGAAACAATTTAGTATCAGAAACAGACTTTTCTCAAGTGACTTTTTAATACCTGTGCCTGGATGATTCTTGTACTTATAATTTCCACTATAATATTCATTCATCTGCAGAAATCTGGTTTATTTTATGCATTTTACATGGAGAGAGATTGAAAAATTAATCACTTTAACATATGTATTTTTATTGGATATTGTGATGGTATCTGTTACTCTTCAAGAGACATATCAGGAAATAGGTGAAGTACCAAATAATAAATATACAGTAACTTTCAATGTGCTACATATGGAGTGAATGTAAGTTGTGAAGTAGAATGATAGGAATGAAAAGGCAAAAGTATTTGTAATCATTTTTTTTTAAACAGTGAAAAAACAAGAATTTAGAAAATTGTGGTTATAGATATTTAGGAGTTGTTTGTTTTTTGTCTCCCATGTTGATTTCTCACTTAACTTAGATGAAATAAGAATGTTTTATCCTATACTTGTATTCTTAGGCTCAAAACTAATGGAGAATTATATTTATTGAAATGATAAAAAATATATGCAATAAGTATAATTAAGCATGTAAGGCACTTCAAAGTCTGAAGGAGAAAATGAAATATATATACAATCTTTACAGGAATAGTCAACTGAAGAGAATATCTTCTATTCCTGGCCATAGACTTGCCTTATCATTAGATTAGTCAATAAAGGGAAGAAGAGAATCTTCATATTTGCCGTCTATTACCCTAGTACCATTAATTTTTAAAAGTCCACCTCAAATGTTTACATGAGTTGAAACTCCCTGATTACTACATTATCATCCCTACCTCTTTCAGTTTACATTTTATTTTGAAACCACTACACTAGACTTTCTTAAAATTATGAGACTACACACAAACTTTAAGACAGATAACCTGAAGAATGTGTCCTTGAAATTTATAAAAGTCTACTGTCCATTTGACTTTATAGCATATTTTTACAAAACTATGAAAAGCAAATTTTACATTCCTGTTACCATAGACTGACTATTGAGCTTCCTGTTTATTTTTTAATGTTTAATCCCACTTGGAAAGGACAATGCATAAATCTGAATAATTGGGAGAGACAATAAATAAATTAAAATAATTGCTTAAACATTTGTGAAAAATATGTGCTTTTATTCTTTTTTAGGTTTAACAAGATTGTGTTTTTAAGTAGCCTTCAATTAATAAATAAGTTAGTAATATTTTCAAGTATAGTCATCTTTCCATTATACAGAAACATATATATAACCTCTAATCGTTTTGTTTGTTTGTTGGTTTAATTAAAAAAAAACACGATTTGGCAATGTGGCAAATATACAAGTTAGTAGAAAGCAAGTCTGAATTTCTTACATATCAAGTATTAACTCATGCTAAAAATAAACTTTGAGAAAGGAGAGAAATGGGGCAATTGTTAGACTCTTTCACATCTGAATGCTGTCACTTTGCAACAGTTAGTGCACCATTTCAGAAGCAGAACTTTCATCTATAGACTTAGAGTTGTCATCACAGTCCAAATTCTGATCAAATTCTGATTTTAAATTTCTCTTGCTCTGACCAACAGCTGCTATTTCTGGTGGTCTCGGTACTTCTGGGTAACAGCACTGTCACTTCGGCATCAATATTTTCTCTTGCAAATTGATGGGAAAGAATTCTTTTAAATATAAGAGATTTTGTTTTTAACTAAGCTTGCTGGGAGAAATATCAATAACCTCAGATATACAGATGACACCACCCTTATGGAAGAAAGTGAAGAAGAACTAAAAAGCCTCTTGATGAAAGTGAAAGAGGAGAGTGAAAAAGTTGGCTTAAAGCTCAACATTCAGAAAACGAAGATCATGGCATCTGGTCCCATCACTTCATAGGAAATAGATGGGGAAACAGTGGAAACAGTGTCAGACTTTATTTTTCTGGACTCCAAAATCAGTGCAGATGATGATTGCAGCCATGAAATTAAAAGATGCTTACTCCTTGGAAGGTAAGCTATGACCAACCT
>NW_011489689.1:38137-38272 GCF_000754665.1 Bison bison bison | reverse complement strand
GATCCAACGATCTATCCTAAAGGAAATCAGTCCTGAATATTCACTGAAAGGTCTGATGCTGAAGCTGAAACTCCAATACTTTGGCCACCTGATGTGAAGAAATGACTTATTTGAAAAGACCCTGATGCTGGGAAA
>NW_011489689.1:35810-37877 GCF_000754665.1 Bison bison bison | reverse complement strand
GGCATCACCGACTCGATGGACATGGGTTTGGGTGGACTCTGGGAGTTGGTAATGGACAGGGAGGCCTGGCATGCTGTGGTTCATGGGGTCGCAAAGAGTCAGAGACAACTGAGTGACTGAACTGAACTATACCATCTCTGTCCCTGCCGAGATTTACAGTGGCTGGCAGACAGTTCTTGTGATTCTTTAGCACACGTTAAATTTCATTTGTATCCAAGATTCCATTATGCTGTCTCCTTAAGAACTTGGCCCCATATTCTTTAATTTAATGAACTAATTTTTCTGTTAATGCATATTTCAAGATAATAAATAAGTATGTATAATGGGCAATTATTACTGCTGTGTCTAGATCCTTTGTGTAGCAGAATTTTATTCTATAGTTTCCTAGGAATGTGATACAAAGTCAAAAGGGGGGAAAAATCGTACTTCTTTGAATGTTCATCTGCAAAGTTCTAGCTTTACTGTCTGAAGCTGCAGAAAACAGGCCAATTCTCTTTGAGCTCATTGGCCAAAAGCCCATTTTTCATGTGGGTAGATTATAAAAAATAAAATTTTCTGAATGAACTTCCATAGTTTTTCCCCAGATGAAATTCTCTCCTTCCTCCCTTCCTCCCTGTCCTTCTTCCAGCTCTCACTGGATTTAGCTGTAAGGACATGGTGAAGGAAAATAATGGAAAAAGCTTTCAAATTACTTATAAGCCAACCTGAAAGTTAGACAACAAAAATATTACAGAAATCTCAAAAGCTGATAAAACCACATGATCTGATTTGAATTGTTGTAAATTTGGTATTTTGAAAAATTTGTCAAATCAGCGAAGTGGATTTTGTTGGAATGAATTAGGTGAATACAACTATATAAAATCTGAGTTGCAAGGGATAATGAGAGAAAGTTGAGGAATTGGAGAAGGGAGGTGATAGTGGGCTGGCAACTGGGTAAATTGGAAAGCCTCAGGAGTGGTAAAAGTGGAGACAAAGTTAAATTAAGTGGGATAATGGTCACATATCTCCCAGATTTCCTGGTACACAAACTCAAACTCTTCTTTGCCTCTGGAGAAGTTCTCCTTTATGATCCAGTGAAGTGAGATAGAAGCAGAGTCCTCAGTTGTGAAGCAGAAAACCTTAAAATCAATTGCTCAACTTAGCTCCTTTACCCTCATCTCTGAGCTTCCTCTTAACTACACTTTATGTTTATTCCCCAATTCCCATTTTCACACTTCCCTTTTGTGTATCCTACTGTAAGAATATTATCTAAAGCATTTGTATATTAATCAACAATGTTATTTACATGGCTTCTGTGCCCAGTTGCTCAGTTGTGTCTGACTCTTTGCCACCCTATGGACTGTAACCCTCCAGGCTCCTCTGTCCATGAAATTTTCCAGGCAAGAATATTGGAATGGGTTGCTGTTTCCTTCTTTAGGGGCTTTTCCAACTCAGGGATTGAACCCAGTTCTCTTATATCCCGTGCTTTTGGCAGACAGATTCTTTACTGTTGAGCCTCCTGGGAATATATGGCCTCTACTACTAAGAAGCTTGCCCATATCTTGCCCCTGGTTTCACATAACTCACCACGACTTCCCAGCCTGAGGTCTTCCCATGCTTTCAGTTTGGGACATCTGGGAGCACATGACTAATATTTTTATGCCATGATTCCAAGATTATTAATTCATAACATAAGATAAAATAGGGATAAAAAGAGCAATTACTATGATGCATTAGATAAGAAGAGGTGGCAATATAAATATATCTGATTATCTCATGGGAACATATGACTCATAGGAATGTGCAACTTCCATGCCCTCTCCTTATGGAATTAGAATTGTCACCCTCCCAGCACAGTAATGTGTTCATCAAGCAGGAAGCTACACTAAACTTTGATATTCAGAGTTTTTAAATGGGATTTCATTATGTAGGTGTGATGCATTGATTAAATCATTGGCCACAATATTTAACTCAATCTTCAGTTCCTTAGGGCTTCCCTGGTGGCTCAGAGGTTAAAGCATCTGCCTGCAATGTGGGAGACCTGGGTTCAACCCCTGGGTTGGGAAGATCCCCTGGAGAAGGAAATGG
>NW_011489689.1:24324-35710 GCF_000754665.1 Bison bison bison | reverse complement strand
AATCCCATGGACGGAGGAGCCTGGTAGGCTGCAGTCCATGGGGTCGCTAGAGTCGGACATGACTGAGCGACTTCACTTTCACTTTTCACTTTCATGCATTGGAGAAGGATATGGCAACCCACTCCAGTGTTCTTGCCTGGAGAATCCCATGGACGGAGGAGCCTGGTAGGCTGCAGTCCATGGGGTCGCTAAGAGTAGGACATGACTGAGCGACTTCACTTTCACTTTTCACTTTCATGCATTGGAGAAGGAAATGGCAACTCACTCCAGTGTTCTTGCCTGGAGAATCCCAGGGGTGGGGGAGCCTTGTGGGCTGCCATCTATGGGGTTGCACAGAATCGGACAGGACTGAAGTAACTTAGCAGCAGCAGCAGTTCTGGTTTCAATATGAACTCTGTCCCTTCCTCAGTGTATGACCTCAGCGAGTTAACTACACTTCCAATGGTTTAATTTTCTCCCCTGAAAAATAAGGATAAAATGCCTATCTCACTATAATGAAAACTGCTAGCTAATATATGTAAATTGCCCCGTACTTCTGTTATCCCTATATTTCTATCAAATTATCCAGGAGAAATAGAAAAAGGATGTGAATAGGTAATCTGGCTGGGAAAGTAAAAATATTTAACTAAAAACAACAAATATAAGCTATTGTGCATGCATGCTCAGTCGCTCAGTTTTGTCTGACTCTTAGCAACCCCATAGACTGTAGCCGTAAGTCTCCTTTGTCCAGGGATTATCCCAGCAAGAATACTGGAGTGGGTTGCCACTTTCTCCTCCAGGGGATCTTCCTAACTTAGGGATCAAACCTATGTCTCCTGTGGCTCCTGCATCCATGAGATTTTCCAGGCAAGAGTACTGGAGTGGGTCGCCATTGCCTTCTCTGGAAACCAGAACTAGCTGAGCTCAAATCATACATAGAGTAAGGGTTAGACTTAGGTGGTCCATTTCTCCCAGGGCTCTTAAAGGGAGGCTGCTTTAGTGATTATATCAAAACCCAAAACAAAGAGTTTTCAAAATGCTAGGCCTGTCTGTCCGTGGGATTCTCCAGGCAAGAATACTGGACTGGCTAGCCATTCCCTTCTCCAGGGGATCTTCCAGACCCAAGGATCAAACTAGAGTCTCCTGAATTGTAGGCAGATTCTTTACCATCTGAGCCACCAGGGAAACCCTATGTTTCACAGACATCCACCTCCAGCTGAAGGTCAATTATCCAGTGTATGCTGCCATGTAGAGACACATGCTGTGGTTAAAGATGAGTTGCACGAAGCACTTTAGTTTCTTGGGGAACAAAAGTAAATACTTAGTGCTGCAACTCTGCTTATAATAGAGACACTGTTTTGACACTCAGAAAATGTCCATTAGCTTCTTTTTGGCTATAAAACAATGAAGCACAATGTGGAGCACAATGACCCAGAAAGAAAAAGAATGTATTTGACTTAAATCTACCTTGATAAGGTGGCAGATTTAGACATGTTTCTGAGTCAGAGATAGTGCATTTGAAACATATAGTATTTTTTGATACTTTTCCAGGCACTTCTTAAATGGACTTCCATTAAAACTTTCAAAATCCTCCATGTCTACATGTTGCAAAACTGCTATATACTTTCTGAAACAATAACCTGAAAAGTTTGAGTGTGCTTTGTTTTGAGCCATTAAAATACATTCAAATCTCAGAGTCCCAGTTTCAGGTTATTACTGAGAGAATTCTGATTTTAATAACATGTGCCCTTGAAAGGACAATAGTGTATGATTTGTGTTATTTCTTCTCTCCTCAAACAGCGATGATGTTAATTGGAGTTAATAAATGTTATTTCAGTTCAGTTCAGTCGTTTAGTCGTGTCTGACTCTTTGTGACCCCATGAATTGCAGAGCGCAAGGCCTCCCTGTCCATCACCAACTCCCGGAGTTCACTCAAACTCACATCCATCGAGTCGGTGATGCCATCCAGCCATCTCGTCCTCTGTCGTCCACTTCTCCTCCTGCCCCCAATCCCTCCCAGCATCAGAGTCTTTTCCAATGAGTCAACTCTTCACATGAGGTGGCCAAAGTACTGGCATTTCAGCTTTAGCATCATTCCTTCCAAAGAACACCCAGGACCGATCAACATTAGAATGGACTGGTTGAATCTCCTTGCAGTCCAAGGGACTCTGAAGGGTCTTCTCCAACACCATAGTTCAAAAGCATCAATTCTTCGGTGCTCAGCCTTCTTCACAGTCCAACTCTCACATCCATACATGACCACTGGAAAAACCATAGCCTTGACAAGACAGACCTTTGTGGGCAAAGTAATGTCTCTGCTTTTGAATATGCTATCTAGGTTGGTCATAACTTTCCTTCCAAGGAGTAAGTGTCTTTTAACTTCATGGCTGCAATCACCATCTGCAGTGATTTTGGAGCCGCAAAAAACAGAGTCTGACACTGTTTCCACTGTTTCCCCATCTATTTCCCATGAAGTGAAGGGACCAGATGCCATGATCTTCATTTTCTGAATGTTGAGTTTTAAGCCAACTTTTTCACTCTCCTCTTTCACTTTCATCATGAGGCTTTTTGGTTCCTTTTCACTTTCTGCCATAAGGGTGGTGTCATCTGCATGTCTGAAATTATTGATATTTCCTGCAATCTTGATTCCAGCTTGTGCTTCTTCCAGCCCAGGGTTTCTCATGGTGTACTCTGCATATAAGTTAAATAAGCAGGGTGGCAATATACAGCCTTGACATACGCCTTATCCTATTTGAAATCAGTCTGTTGTTCCATGTCCAGTTCTAGCTGTTGCTTCCTGAGGTTGCATATAGGTTCCTCAAGAGGCAGGTCAGGTGGTCTGGTATGCCCATCTCTTTCAGAATTTTCCACAGTTTATTGTGATCCACACAGTCAAAGACGTTGGCATAGTCAATAAAGCAGAAATAGATGTTTTTCTGGAACTCTCTTGCTTTTTCCATGATCCAGAAGATGTTGGCAATTTGGTATCTGGTTCCTCTGCCTTTTCTAAAACCAGCTTAAACATCTGGAAGTTCATGTTTCACATATCTCTGAAGCCTGGCTTGGAGAATTTTCAGCATTACTTGACTAGCATGTGACATGAGTGCAGTTGTTCAGTAGTTTGAGCATTCTTTGGCATTGCCTTTCTTTGGGATTGGAATGAAAATTGACCTCCTCCAGTCCTGTGGCCACTGCTGAGTTTTCCAAATTTGCTGGCATATTGAGTGCAGCACTTTCACAGCATCATCTTTCAGGATTTGAAATAGGTCAACTGGAATTCCATCACCTCCACTAGCTTTGTTCATAGTGATGCTTTCTAAGGCCCACTTGCCTTCACATTCCAGGATGTCTGGCTTTAGATGAGTGATCACACCATCATGATTATCCGGGTCATGAAGATCTTTTTTGTACAGTTCTTCTGTGTATTCTTGCCACCTCTTCTTAATATCTTCTGTTTCTGTTAGGTCCATACCGTTTCTGTCCTTTATCAAGCCCATCTTTGCATGAAATGTTCCCTTGGTATCTCTAATTTTCTTGAAGAGAACTCTAGTTTTTCCCATTCTGTTGTTTTTCTCTATTTCTTTGCATTGATCACTGAGGAAGGCTTTCTTATCTCTTCTTGCTATTCTTTGGAACTCTGCATTCAGATGCTTATATCTTTCCTTTTCTCCTTTGCTTTTCGCTTCTCTTCTTTTCACAGCTATTTGTAAGGCCTCCCCAGACAGCCATTTTGCTTTTTTGTATTTCTTTTCCATGGGGATAGTCTTGATCCCTGTCTCCTGTACAATGTCACGAACCACCGTCCATAGTTCATCAGGAACTCTATCCATCAGATCTAGTCCCTTAAGTATATTTCTCTCTTCCACTGTATAATCATAAGGGATTTGAATTAGGTCATACCTGAATGGTCTAGTGGTTTTCCCTACTTTCTTCAATTTTTGTCTGAATTTGGCAATAAAGAATTCATGATCTGAGCCACAGTCAGCTCCCAGTCTTGTTTTTGCTAACTGTATAGAGCTTCTCCCGGAGAAGGCAATGACACCCCACTCCAGTATTTTTGCCTAGAAAACCCCATGGGTGGAGGAGCCTGGTATGCTGCAGTCCATGGCGTCACTAGAGTCGGACATGACTGAGCGACTTCACTTTCACTTTTCACTTTCATGCATTGGAGAAGGATATGGCAACCCACTCCAGTGTTCTTGCCTGGAGAATCCCAGGGACAGGGAAGCCTGGTGGACTACCATCTATGGGGTCGCACAGAGTTGGACACGACTGAAGCGACTTAGCAGCAATAGCAGCAGCTTAGAGCTTCTCTATCTTTGGCTACAAAGAATATAATCAATCTGATTTTGGTGTTGACCATCCGGTGAAGTCCATGTGTAGAGTCTTCTCTTCTGTTGTTGAAAGAGGGTGTTTGCTATGACCAGTGTGTTCTCTTGGCAAAATTTTATTAGCCTTTGCCCTGCTTCATTCCATACTCTAAGGCCAAATTTGCCTGTTACTCCAGGTGTTTCTTGACTTCCTACTTTTGCATTCCAGTCCCCTATAATGAAAAGGACATCTTTCTTGGGTGTTAGTTCTAAAAGGTCTTGTAGGTCTTCATATAACTGTTCAACTTCAGCTTCTTCAGCGTCACTGGTTGGGGCATAGACTTGGATTACTGTTACATTGGATGGTTTGCCTTGGAAATGAACAGAGATCATTTTGTCGTTTTGAGATTGCATCCAAGTACTGCATTTTGGACTCTTGTTGACCATGATGGTTACTCCATTTCTTGTAAGGGATTCCTGCCTGCAGTAGTAAATATAATGGTCATCTGATTTAAATTCACTCATTCCAGTCCATTTTAGTTTGCTGATTCCTTAACAAGTATCAAAATGTCACATACTTTTATATTTACTCCATCCAACTTGGAATGTGATTATCCTTGTTAGTGATGTTCACTGACTGTGAGGTTGGCAAGCAGCAGCATTAGCACTACCTAGAAATTTGCTAGAAATGCAAATACCTGAGGTTCACCCCAGACTGAATCAGAATCTCTAGGGTTGGAACCCAGAAAGCAGTGTTTTCTATGAATAATTCTGATGGAAGCTAAAGTTTGAGCATGAGCATGTCACCTTAGTTTATTCTTTGAGATTAAACACTCAATACACAATCTAATCCATAAACTTATCTGAGTTAAATATCAGTAACATTGTCAGTCCTGAACACAGTCATAGCAACAATATTACACTAGCAGAAATATCTTTCTCATAGTCATGTCATCTTGTAAATACCTACAATAGCAAAGCAGGAAATTAGTAAATTTTATACTAAAAATAGACCAAAAAAGTTAGAGAATAAAGACAAACTTTACTTATCAGACGTGGAAGGTAAGCAGCTGAATAGAAATACTGAAAGAAAAAGAAGATGGAAAATACATGATAAGAGAGTGAATGATCTTGTTTCAGAAGTTTTTTTCTTTCTTTCTTTCTTTCTTGTAGGCTCTTTACATATGGAAAAATAAAAGGAATGTGCCAGAAGCATTTTGAGGCAGAGGAGATCTTTCTTACTTCTACTTTCCTTCACAACACTGGTTACATCTCTGATAAAAGGGCAAACTAAGTTTGATGTTATTGATTAAAGCAAACCTGTTTTATAAATTTATCTTCTCACTACCTTCCTATCTTAGCTGATCTGTGTGTGCATGCTCAGTCCTGTCTGACTCTTTGTGACCCCATGGCAATAGCCCACCAGGCTCCTATGTCTATGGAATTTTCTAGGCAAGAATACTTGAGTGGGTTGTCATTTCCTACTCCAGGGGTTCTTCCCAATCCAGGGATTGAACCCACATTATGGCTTCCCCTGCAATGCAGGCAGATTGTCCCTAGGGCCACCTAGGAAACTCTATCTTAGTTGCTGCTGCTGCTGCTGCTGCTGCTCAGTCGCTTCAGTCGTGTCCAACTCTGTGTGAACCCACAGATGACAGCCCACCAGGCTAGTTGATAGATTTATTTAAATGTTTCTTTTAAAAAATAAATGCAAATAAATAAAATCACTTTCTTCTACTGTGACATCTCTTCCAGTTACTAGCTCTCTGACCTTTCCATCAACTAACATCTTGAAAAGTATAAGATTGCTTGCACATTCCTGGATCCTCTCCTCCTGGTCCTAGATGCTGCAATCTGTTTCCTTTCCATTGTATTCTACTGACCGTGCACTTTCCAAGGAGATTTTATTCACCAAATCCCATGGCAATGTTTGACCATTGTCTTTTTTACCTTCTCCAAGGAGTTTCACATTTTTGAATACTTCTTCCTTCTTTAAACTTTATTCCTTTAGTTTCTCCTTAATTTACCTTTATTATGGATTTGTGATGGCTTTTTAATAATTTTTCATAAATATATTTTCCTCTACTCACTTTTTAATATTTTAGGTTTCTTGGATTTTTTGCTCCCATGACTTGTTATATTCTTGTTGATTGAGTGAACTCTTTTGTTTTTCAATTACCATCATGTATTCAGAATTTCTCAGTCACTGTAACTGGCCCAGAACTGCCTTTTTACAGATTGTTGTCTCCAGCTGCTTACTGTAGAAATTCTGATTCTCAGATATTATAATTCATTGTATTCTAAAGTTATGTTATACCCCCTACCCAATGAATCCCCTTCTCCTCACGTATAGTTGTCTTGTCTTGTCTACTTTTACAATTATGAAATCTGAGACACTTACTAGATTATCCTCTTTTCATCATCACTTAATTCCAATGAGTAATTGAGTCATCCATCTTCTGTGTAACACATATTTTTTTTTTTTCTTAGTACTGCATTATACCCCATCTCACTACCTTTATGTATTTCTGGGTTCCCATCACAGACAGCTTAGACTATTACTTTAGCTTCCTCACCGGCTATTTCACAAGGGTATTTGACACAGCCTTAATATATTTATTTTTTGCTTAAGATGCTTGAAATAGTTTGATATTGTTCAAAGTATTAAGACTTTTAACTAGACATACATATATATTCATAACACAATATGTAGCTATTTTCTATCCTAAACTCTGCCATTATCCTTCAAACACTATTATTTGGCTATAGAAAAATGCACTTTACCATTTATACAATGCCTTCCTTCTGTGATTTTACCAATGGCATCTTTCTTTCAAATTTCTTATCTTTCCTTCCTTTTTTTCCTGATTAATTTTAACACCTTCAACACACAGTTCAAAAATCATTCTTATTAAGGTCCTTTTCAATCTTCTTAGATAAGGGAAATATTCTTATAAACACATTTTATATACTTTCACTTGAAATGCATCCTTGAGTTCAAACTTCTTATTTACATGTCTTCCTCCTTCAGACTGCAAATTATTCTGCATCTGAAACCCTGTCTTATCCACCATTGTATCTATAGTACAGTAAATGATTCCTAACATAAAACAAGCACTCACAGTCTAGTAGATGAGGTATACATATACATAAGAAATCACTACAAAAAGTACAAGTTTTGCAGTACAGGTGTATACAAGGTTCATTAGTAGCAAGAAGAAAATAATCCACTATTCTTGAGAAGGTCAAGTTCAGTCCTATAGAGAATAAATGCCTTGAAATTGTATTGAGGGATGCCTAGGATTTAAGTTGGAGAAAGAAAATGGAAAAGCTTTCCAAGAAGAAATAGCAGATACAGAGACATAGAGTAATGAAACCATATCCCAAAAAAGAAACATTTGTAAATTTTGTATAGTTGGAACAAAAGCTATAAGCATAAGAGGAGCAAGAGAAAAATCTGGAGAGGTAAACAATACCTAGATTTCTGATGTCCAATTAGACCGATGAGAGATTCATCCAAGAGGCAGTGAGAAGCTACTGAGGGGTTTAAGAAGGATAGAAACATTTGCTGAGATTTGGGGTTTGGAAGGATCATTCTGGTAGCAGTATGGGGAATGAAGCTGAGATGGGTAAGACTAGAGGTAGAAAAATCAGAAGATTATACCCTGATGGAGGCTTGAGCCAAGGCACTAGAAGGTAAGCAATAGTAATGAAAAGAAAAAAATAGATATATTCTAGATATTTTACATATATAATCTCAATGAACAGTTTAACCCACCAAGGGAGGTGGCAGCGTTATCCTCACTTAACAAGTTGGGAATCAGGAAGCAAAAAGAAGTTTAAGTAAGTTTTCTAACATCAGACAATAAATCACTTAATCTAGAGTCAAATCTAGTTCATTTTCAGAACTAGATATTGCTAAAATCAAGGATTGTTATTGCTTATTAGATTCAGAGAATAATCACTGTAAAAAGTCCAAGATGCCTCCCAAGTTTCTGATTTGTGTAAATGGTGGTGACATTAACTCAGATAGAAAACATAGGATAAAAGATAGCTGTGTATGCATGTGTGTGTGCATGTCCATGAACTTAGTCTTAGTGGTAGTAGGGGTCATGTAGTTGTAAAACACCTTTGGTTTTAATTAGATAAAGCTTGAAATATGTGTGTGCTATCCTGATGGAGATTTCAACCCAAACAGCTGGATATATGATTCCATACTGAGGAGAAAGAAATGGATCAAACAGATATATTTGGGATGGAAGTTATCAGGTACATAATTGAAAGCTATGCATATGGATGCTATGAATTTAATTTGGGCTCTCATATCTCTGAACTTTCTCAAGGACAGTAATAGCCTCATAATTGCCAAATTAAATTATCTTTTCCCATTCGTTATGTTGTTTGACTTATTTATAAACTATATTGTCTGACTAATCAAATTCATTCAGATTCAAACAACTCTCCGGAAAAAATGAGATATGGATTAAGGTAATAATAACCAGTTACAGCATTATACAAAGCTACCTATCTTGGGATAATCTTCCCTGTCTGGGCATCTTCACAGGTAAAGACCTATGAAGGCATTGCAACAGGAGTTTGCTATCTCTTCTATGGCAAGCCTGGAAACTAGTCTATAAAAAGTCATGTAAGGATTACATGTAGAAAACACAGATTTAAGTGACAGCTGGGACTGAGGAGGAAAACGAGACTGGAAAAACTGAACTAGGTATAGCTTTGAACCTTCAATTACAATCATCCAATGTGATGATAAATACAGATTTGGTGCAAATAAATATAGGTATCTGAAGTGACATAGTCCAGGAAATGGAGGGGTCTGGGTGGCAAAACTTAATTAAACCATTCATTCACTCCTCAGTTTTATTTACTGCCAATTGTGTTTCAGATACAGTGCTAACTTTACCAATAAAATACACATGAGAGACTTTTCCAGACTCCATCTAATTTATCATCTCTTGAAGGAGATGAAATTAATCAAATAATTATCAAAATTATTTAATAACATCTTGATTCATTCTATACAGGAAAAAAAGAGGGTACTGTGAGACATTATAATAGAATAGTCTAATTTGTGTGTGTGTGTGTGTGTTATGTGTGCAAGAGAGAAAGATTGAAATTCAGTGTACTTGCGAATGAGATGTTGCATAAAAGCTTCACCAAGTAAGAGACATAATCTGGAATTTGAAGAATGATATGTTAAATAGATAAAGGTTAGGAAAGGTGAATTCAAGGGAAAATAAATAAAAGTCGAATACTGCACTAAATTAATGTGGTTTTTGTATTAAATCTATCTAGGTCCTCTGTACAGTCTTTTTAAATCATGATTGCTGCTAGATCAGTTTTCTGACACCGCCATTGCAGGTTGGTAGGACGTAAATACAATAAACCATCATGGGAATGAATGCTTTCAGGAACTAGGATGCCAGGCTCCCATCACAATAGAAAATGCTAAGGTCTGAATTAAGACAAAGGCTCAGATTTTTGGAGTGGTAGTAATAAGCATCCTAAAATAATCCTTGTCTTGATAAGAACATCTGTGTTTGGTGTATCTGAGCTAAAGCTTAGAGGCATCAGTGACTCTTGCTAAAAGGTTTTAGAGACTCAGGAATTGACCACTGAGTTGTAATCTAAAATTATTTTGAGGAACTAGCTTAGGAAGCAGAAAAAGTTTGTTTCATATACTTACATAAAGAAGAAAAAACTTAATTAAAGTTTATAAATCTTTCATCTCCTTCTAATATTTAGGAAACGAGTCCTAAATATTCTTTGGAAGGACTGATGCTGAAGCTGAAACTCTAATACTTTGGCCACCTGATGCAAAGAACTGAATCATTTGAAAAGACCCTGATGCTGGGAAAGATTGAAGGTGGGAGGAGAAGGGGATGACAGAGGATGAGATGGTTGGATGGCATCGCTGACTCAATGGACATGAGTTTGAGTAAACTCCAGGAGTTGGTGATGGACAGGAGGCCTGGTGTGGTGCAGTCCAAGGGGTCACAAAGAGTCGGACACACCTGAGAGACTGAACTGAACTGAACTGTCGTAACCAGAGAATCTAATCTGTTTTAATATTTGGAAATTTATGAGTAGACATTTCCTAATTTTTCATTATTTGTAGGCTAAATTTTTCTGCTCTGTACATTTTGTTTTGATTCTATATTCTTCCACAGTAGATCTCTGATATGAAATTTGAATACTTGAAAATGTCCTCTGAACCAAAAGAAAAATGCCCTGTAAAGCTGTTTGTAAAGGAATACATTTAGATAAATCTCATATTACTTATTAATTGGTGACCATTCTGTGTTTTCATTGCTTTTTGAACTTGGAAGCTAAATTTTGTCTTACTGAATTATCAGAAGTGGAAAATAGTATAGCTTTGAAAGAAGGAATGAGGAATGGGTTCCACAAACCTTTTATGTTAGGACACCTAGGTTCATCTTCTTGTTCAATTAAACTTTTTTTAATATAAATTTATTTATTTTAATTGGAGGTTAATTACTTTACAATATTGTTTTGGCTTTGCCATACATCAACATAAATCTGCCACAGGTATACACGTGTTCCCCATCCTGAACCACCCCCCTTCTCCCTCCCTGTACCATCCCTCTGGGTGGCCCCAGTGCCCCAGCCCCAAGCATCCAGTATTATGCATCAAACCTGGACTGGAGCTCATTTCACATATGATATTATACATATTTCAATGCCATTCTCCCAAGTCATCCCACCCTCGCCCTCTCCCACAGAGTCCAAAAGACTGTTCTATACATCTGTGTCTCTTTTGCAGTCTCGCATACAGGGTTATCGTTACCATCTTTCTAAATTCCATATATATGCATTAGTATACTGTATTGGTGTTTTACTTTCTGGCTTACTTCACTCTGTATAATAGGCTCCAGTGTCATTCACCTCATTAGAACTGATTCAAATGTATTCTTTTTAATGGATGAGTAATACTCCATTGTGTACCACAGCTTTCTTTTTTTTCTTTTTTTATTATTATTATTATTATATTTTTAATTTTATTTTATTTTTAAACTTTACAATATTGTATTAGTTTTGCCAAATATCGAAATGAATCC
>NW_011489689.1:19558-23297 GCF_000754665.1 Bison bison bison | reverse complement strand
ACGCCAGTCAGAATGGCTGTGATCCATAAGTCTACAAGCAATAAATGCTGGAGAGGGTGTGGAGAAAAGGGAACTCTCTTACACTGTTGGTGGGAATACAAACTAGTACAGCCACTATGGAGAACAGTGTGGAGATTCCTTAAAAAACTGGAAATAGAACTGCCTTATGATCCAGCAATCGCACTGCTGGGCATACACACTGAGGAAACCAGAAGGGAAAGAGACACGTGTACCCCAATGTTCATCGCAGCACTGTTTATAATAGCCAGGACATGGAAGCAACCTAGATGCCCACAGCTTTCTTATTCTTTCATCTGCTGATGGACATCTAGGTTTGTCAGTTGCTTCATTTGCTAACATTTTCTTCCATTCTGAAGGCTGTCTTTTCACCTTACTTATAGATTCCTTTGTTGTGCAGAAGCTTTTAAGTTTAATTAGGTCCCATTTGTTTATTTTTGCTTTTATGTCCAATATTCTGGGAGGTTGGTCATAGAGGATCCTGCTGTGATTTATGTCGGAGAGTGTTTTGCCTATGTTCTCCTCTAGCAGTTTTATAATTTCTGGTCTTACGTTTAGATCTTTAATCCATTTTGAGTTTATTTTTGTGTATGGTGTTAGAAAGTGTTCTAGTTTCATTTTTTACAAGTGGTTGACCAGTTTTCTCAGCACCACTTGTTAAAGAGATTGTCTTTAATCCAGTGTATATTCTTGCCTCCTTTGTTAAAGATAAGGTGTCCATAAGTGTGTGGATTTGTCTGTGCACTTTCTATGTTGCTCCACTGATCTATATTTCTGTCTTTGTGCCAGTACCATACTGTCTTAATGACTGTGGCTTTGTAGTAGAGCATGAAGTCAGATAGGTTGATTCCTCCAGTTCCATTCTTCTTTCTCAAGATTGCTTTGGCTATTTGAGTTTTTTTTTGTATTTCCATACAAATGGTGAAATTATTTGTTCTAGCTCTGTGAAAAATACTGTTAGTAGTTTGATAGGGATTGCACTGAACCCGTAAATTGCCTTGGATAGTATACTTATTTTCACTATATTGATTCTTCCAATCCACGAACATGGTATATTTCTCCATCTATTCGTGTCCTCTTTGATTTCTTTCACCAGTGTTTTATAGTTTTCTATACATACATCTTTAGTTTCTTTAGGTAGATATAGTCCTAAGTATTTTATTCTTTTCGTTGCAATGGTGAATGGAATTGTTTCCTTAATTTCTCTTTCTGTTTTCTCATTATTAGTGTATAGGAATACAAGGGATTTCTGTGTGTTGATTTTATATCCTGCAAATTTACTGTATTCATTGATTAGCTCTAGTAATTTTCTGGTGGAGTCTTTAGGGTCTTCTATGTAGAGGATCATGTCATCTGCAAACAGTGAGAGTTTTACTTCTTTTCCAATTTGAATTCCTTTTATTTCTTTTTCTGCTCTGATTGCTGTGGCCAAAACTTCCAAAACTATGTTGAATAGTAGTGGTGAGAGTGGGCACCCTTGTCTTGTTCCTGACTTTAGGGGAAATGCTTTCAATTTTTCACGATAGAGGATAATGTTTGCTGTGGGTTTTTCATATATAGCTTTTATTATGTTGAGGTATGATCCTTCTATTCCTGCTTTCTGGAGAGTTTTTATCATAAATGGATGTTGAATTTTGTCAAAGACTTTCTCTGCAGCCATTGAGATAATCATATGGCTTTTATTTTTCAATTTGTTAATGTGGTGTATTACATTGATTGATTTGCAGATATTGAAGAATCCTTGCATCCCTGGGATAAAGCACACTTGGTCATGGTGTATGATCTTTTTAATGTGTTGTTGGATTCTGATTGCTAGAATTTTGTTAAGGATTTTTGCATCTATGTTCATCAGTGATATTGGCCTGTAGTTTTCTTTTTTTGTGGCATCTTTGTTAGGTTTTGGTATTAGGGTGATGGTGGCCTCATAGAATGCGTTTGGAAGTTTACCTTCCTCTGCAATTTTCTGGAAGAGTTTGAGTAGGATAAGTGTTAGCTCTTCTCTAAATTTTTGGTAGAATTCAGCTGTGAAGCCGTCTGGACCTGGGCTTTAGTTTGCTGGAAGATTTCTGATTACAGTTTGGATTTCCGTGCTTGTGATGGGTCTGTTAAGATTTTCTATTTCTTCCTGGTCCAGTTTTGGAAAGTTTTACTTTTCTAAGAATTTGTCCATTTCTTCCACGTTGTCCATTTTATTGGCATATAATTGCTGATAGTAGTCTCTTATAATCCTTTGTATTTCTGTGTTGTCTGTTGTGATCTCTCCATTTTCATTTCTAATTTTATTGATTTGCTTTTTCTCCCTTTGTTTCTTGATGAGTCTGGCAAATGGTTTGTCAGTTTTATTTATCCTTTCAAAGAACCAGCTTTTGGCTTTGTTGATTTTTGCTATGGTCTCTTTTGTTTCTTTTGCATTTGTTTATGCCCTGTTTTTCAAGATTTCTTTCCTTCTTCTAACCCTGGGATCCTTCATTTCTTCCTTTTCTAGTTGCTTTAGTTGTAGAGTTAGGTTATTTATTTGACTTTTTTCTTGTTTCTTGAGGTATGCCTATATTGCTATGAACTTTCCCCCAAGGACTGCTTTTACAGTGTCCCACAGGTTTTGGGTTGTTGTGTTTTCATTTTCATTCGTTTCTATGCAAATTTTGATTTCTTTTTTGATTTCTTCTGTGATTTGTTGGTTATTCAGCAACGTGTTGTTCAGCCTCCATATGTTGGCATTTTTAATAGTTTTTCACCTGTAATTGAGATCTAATCTTACTGCATTGTGGTCAGAAAAGATGCTTGGAATGATTTCAATTTTTTTGAATATACCAAGGCTAGATTTATGGCCCAGGATGTGGTCTATCGTGGAGAAGGTTCCGTGTGCCCTTGAGAAAAAGGTGAAATTCATTGTTTTGGGATGAAGTGTCCTATAGATATCAACTAGATCTAACTGGCCTATTGTATCATTTAAAGTTTGTGTTTCCTTGTTAATTTTCTGTTTAGTTGATCTATCCATAGGTGTGAGTGGGGTATTAAAGTCTCCCACTATTATTGTGTTATTGTTAATTTCCACTTTCATAGTTGTTAGCATTTGTCTTAGATATTGCAATACTCCTATGTTGGGTGCATATATATTTATAATTGTTATATCTTCTTCTTGGATTGATCCTTTGATCATTATGTAGTAACCTTTTTTGTCTCTTTTCACATCCTTTGTTTTAAAGTCTATTTTAATCTGATATGAGTATTGCTACTCGTGCTTTCTTTTGGTCTCTATTTGCATGGAAAATCTTTTTCCAGCCCTTCACTCTCAGTCCGTATGTGTGCCCTGTTTTGAGATGGGTCTCTTGTAGATAGCATATATAGGGGTCTTGTTTTTGTATCCTTTCAGCCAGTCTTTGTCTTTTGATTGGGGCATTCAACCCATTTACATTTAAGGTAATTATTGATAAGTATGATCCCGTTGCCATTTACTTTATTGTTTTGGGTTCGAGTTTATACACCCTTTTGTGTTTTCTGTCTAGAGAATATCCTTTAGCATTTGTTAGAGAGCTGGTTAGGTGATGCTGAATTCCCTCAGGTTTTGCTTGTCTGTGAAGCTTTTGATTTCCCCTTCATATTTGAATGAGATCCTTGCTGGGTACAGTAATCTGGGCTGTAGGTTATTTTCTTTCATCACTTCAAGTATGTCTTGCCATTCCCTCCTGGCTTGAAGTAGTTTCTATTGAAAGATCAGCTG
>NW_011489689.1:16461-19311 GCF_000754665.1 Bison bison bison | reverse complement strand
TGATTCATTTATTTCTACCATTCTATCTTCTAATTCACTAATCCTATCTTCTGCCTCTGTTATTCTACTATTTGTTGCCTCCAGAGTGTTTTTGATCTCATTTATTGCATTATTAATTATATATTGACTCTTTTTTATTTCTTCTAGGTCCTTGTTAAACCTTTCTTGCATCTTCTCAATCCTTGTCTCCAGGCTATTTACCTGTGATTCCATTTTGATTTCAAGATTTTGGGTCATTTTCACTATCATTATTCAGAATTCTTTATCAGGTAGATTCCCCATCTCTTCCTCTTTTGTTTGGTTTGGTGGGCATTTATCCTGTTCCTTTACCTGCTGGGTATTCCTCTGTCTCTTCATCTTGTTTATATTGCTGAGTTTGGGGTGTCCTTTTTGTATTCTGGCAGTTCGTGGAGTTATGTTTATTGTGGAGTTTCCTTGCTGTGGAAATGGGTTGTACAGGTGGCTTGTCGAGGTTTTTGGTTAGGGAAGCTTGTGTCGGTGTTCTGGGGGTGGAGCTGGATTTCTTCTCTCTGGAGTGCAATGAAGTGCCCAGTAATGAGCTATGAGATGTCAGTGGTTTTGGAGTAACTTTGGGAAGCCTGAATATTGGAGCTCAGGGCTGTGTTCCTGTGTTGCTGGAGAATTTGTGTGGTATGTCTTGCTCTGTAACTTGTTGGCCCTTGTGTGGTGCTTGGTTTCAGTGTACGTATGAAGGCGTTTGATGAGCTCCTGTCAATTAATGTTCCCTGGAGTCAGGAGTTCTCTCATGTTCTCAGGGTTTGGACTTAAGCCTCCTGCTTCTGGTTTTCAGTCTTATTTTTACAGTAGTCTCAAGATTTCTCCTTCTATACAGCACTGTTAATAAAACATCTAGTTTAAAGATGAAAAGTTTCTCCACAGTGAGGGACACCCAGAGAGGTTCACAGAGTTACATGAAGAAGAGAAAAGAGAGGAAGTAGTTAGAGGTGACCCGAATGAGATGAGGTGGAATCAATAGAGGAGAGAGCAAACTAGTCAGTAATCACTGCTTTATGTGCACTCCACAACTGGACTGCTCAGAGATGTTCACAGAGTTATACAGAGAAGAGAAGAAGGAGGAAGTTGACAGAGGTGGTCAGGAGGATAAAAGTGGGGACTGAAAAGGAGAGAGACAGATCCAGCCAGTAATCAGTTCCCTAAGTGTTCTCCACTGTCTGGAACACACAGAAATTCGCAGAGTTGGGTAGAGATAGAGGGGGTAAGGAGGAGACACTGGCGACCTGGTGGAGAAAAAGGAGTGTCCAAAGGGAGAGAGAGCAGTCAAGCCAGTAATCTCACTCCCAAGTAAAAATGGGTACTGAAGATTGGGTTCTTAAAGGTACAAAATTGATAATACCAAAAAGCAGAGATTAAAAATCTAGAGTAGAATTTGGAATTTCAAAAATATAATATTCTAGAAAAGAAGGAAAAAAAAAAGTAAGTTGCAAAACTATATATAAAAAATATATATATATAAAGTTTGCTTTTAAAAAATAGGGTCTTTTTTTTTTTGCAAAGTAATAATAGGTTATAAAAGTGAAAATTAAAGGAGTAATAGAGGACTTAAATTTTTTTAATTAAAAAAAGAATGATCATAAAAATATTAAAAATATATCTAGGACTTTCTCTGGTGTTGTTGTGGGTATCATGGGGTCAGTTCATTTTCAGATATTTCCTTGGTCCAGCTTATATTTCTCAAAATCTATAGGCCCCTTCCTATGTATTCGGTACTAACGACAGGGTTTTAATTTATTGCACCTGTCACTTCCAACGTGGTTCCCTCTGTTTTAGCTTCTTCTGTTGGCTGGTCTTTTCAGTGTCTGATTTCCACCCTGACGCAAAGGGGACGGTGGTGGACACTTTTTTTTAGACTTACTTGTTCAGTCACGCTGTGGAGAGGGAGGGACACTGCAAACAAATAACATTGGTGTGTGCTCACAGTGCCTCAGCCACACTGGCCCTGCCCCCACTCGTGGCGCATGTACCCTCCCTGCCCACACTGCTCAGGCTCTAGGTTGCTCTGCTGGGAACCATCTGAGGCTGGCCCTGGGCTGCATGCACCTCCCAGGTCTAAGCCACTCAGGTTCAGGCACTCGGGTAGTCCTCAGAGGCGCAGATTCGGTTGGGCCTGCGTTTTGTGCCCTTCTCAGGTCCGAGCAGCTCAGGTGATGTGTTTGGCAAGCATGGTCGCTGCAACTTATCGCCTCCCCCATTCCTGCTGCTCGGTTTTCTGGGTGTACAACCAGTGCACCTTCTCAGGCAGATGTTGACCGTCCTGAACCCTAAGAAGTCTTAGTTAGCAAAGAAGCCTGCTTACAGTTTTGTAGATAATGTCTCTCTGGGGCTGCGATTGCCCCCTTCCGGCTCTGGCTGTCTGTCACCAGAGGGGGATGATCTGCAGCTGGCTATCTCTGTTCAGTCCTTTGTTCTGTGTGCTGGCCTGGTGGTGTCTTAGCTTAGGGCTGGCTTTTCACGTGGTAGTTATCCCACAGTCTGGTTTGCTAGCCCAAGTTAGTTCGCTCAGATTGCACTTGGGGCATTCAGGCCAGATCCTTACTCTAAGCAATGCAGCCCGAGCCTCCCTGCCCAGGCCCCGCTTGCTAGTGGTGGGTGCAGGCGTCTGCGCTGCTTCTACGCTGGGGTAGTTACCGTTGGGCTTGTAATCTGTGGGTTTTAATTGTTTATGTATTTTTCCTCCCTGTTATGTTGCCCTCTGTGCTTCCAAGGCTTACCACAGACTTGGCAGTGAGAGTGTTTCCTGGCGTTTGGAAACTTCTCTCTTTTTAAGACTCCCTTCCTGGGACAGAGCTCTGTCCCTACCTCTTTTGTCTC
>NW_011489689.1:12629-15091 GCF_000754665.1 Bison bison bison | reverse complement strand
AACTTATTTGGATATCAAGCACATGGTCTTGAGTCTCCTACTGGGTCAAATAATCTGCCCAGAAATAACTGCTTATTTCCACAGATAAAGTTAGTCTACTAATGACCCCAACTCCCCACAACTTGCCTCATTGTAATGTGATGTGCATTTTTTTGTTGTGGTCCAAGGAATACCTTTAAATATTGTTGAAGAAGGCAGAGGAATTAAAAAATAAAACCATTGCCAAATTCTGAAATTTAAATTTAGATGCAAGCTTTTGTTAGTATATCCTACTCATCATTCAGGACATGAAGAAGGTCACATATACAATCTCCTCCTGATGCTGTTTCAACAACAGTTATTAGTCTGTGGTTTTCTTCACCTACATATTTAAATGAAACATTGAGACATAGTCGTATTGCTCTGAATGAAACACAACTCTTAAAATAACCAAAAGACACAACTAATGAATAGTAGACCAGGCATTTAGGTTTCATATGTAAGGTGAATAAACTTGTTTGCAAGAAATAAAAAATGGACAGGATATATAAATATATAACTGCATTAGTGAGATATATGTTCTTTACTAACATCAAAATGGGAGTCAAAATATAAAATATGTATACATATGTAATTTTAACACAAATTAGATTCCATAGAAATTACCTCTGTCAAAATTTTTTATCCCTCCATAGATTAGGCAATAAAACTCAGATGCTTCATTAGTTGAACCATATAAAGCTTCCATTATTCCACACAGTCCAGCATACACACACACACACACACACACACACACACACACACACTCCACCAACCACCACCACCACCACCAACAACAAAACTCATTTTATAATATTACATTACTCTTTTAGAAATAAAAAATGAAGTGGCCACATTAAAAAAAAAAGAAACTGAAAAACCCTAAATCTACCATTAAAGACTTTGATAAAGTGGTATCTTGGGGGAATAACACCTTCTAATTCTAATATGCACGTGAGTTAATAAAATCATTACTCACTGCTATTTCTGCCAATGCACATTTTAACCTCCAATGCTCAGTTTAAATCTACCCCTCTTTCCCCATTGATTATTCTATGATTTTGCCAAAATTGATATGATCTTGCCTTTATCTCAATGCCACACTTCCTAAATTGTGCTTTTTTTTTTTTTGGAGCACTTATTATATCTTGAAAACTAATTATGTTTATATGTGCCTTTATCTTATTCTGAAGCTAGACTATTTTTTTCCCTAATTTTTCAGTTCCCTATATCAACATTAAGATCTTGGTGGCCATAACTACCCAACACTCTTTTGAAATGAAAAGAGAAGTGAATGAACTAAATATAATATGTTGAGTTCCAATTCTTATCATTTAGCTCTGAGGTAACTACCCTTACCTATGAAAAATATCATCTAATTTTTAAATCCATGTAGCAGAGCTCTTATTATAACTTTCTCTTCAAAGTAAAGCTTTGAACAATATTAATATTTAAGATTTTTCCTTCTTTCTCCTCTGTTTCCCTTAATTAACTTATAACCATCTTCATAGCTCTGAGCACATAGTTTGATTTATAGTGTATAAAATATTCACAGTTGAAAAGTACTTCTTCCCCTCACCTTCAAAACTAAGTCAAATGTTGTATCTCCAAAAATATTGGCAACCTAAACTATTACCATTTCTATCCTAAGCTGCCTAAACTAAATAAGTATTGGTGCTAGCAACCTGAGTGGAAAGGTTTTGCAGGATTAAAAATATCATCAGTTCAGTTCAGTTCAGTTGCTCAGTCATGTCTGACTCTTTGCGACCCCATGGACTGCAGCATGCCAGGCCTCTTGTCCATAACCAATTCCTGGAGCTTGCTTAAAATCATGTTCATCATAGGCGTGTTAAAAAGTTTTCAGGGGAAAGTAGTAGAAAAACCCATCTCAAATTGAGCTAATAAAAGGAGTCTATTGACTTATGAGACTGAGAAAAATTTGTAGACTGACTGAAGTGATTCAACAGTTATTAAAGACCATATTCCCTTTTTTCCCCTTAATCTTGGTCTTAGCCTCCAAGCAATTCAAAATAATTGATTCCAATGAGGAGATGTATAGCTATTATCACAGAGAGGTGAATAAGGCACTTGTAAAGACACAAAATTTAAGGTGACACCAAAAAAACTCTTCAATCAAGATAAATAATATTGCAGTTCAATATTTTAAATATTAATATTAATGCAAAATTATATAATGCAACAAAATATCACATTTTTAAATAGAGGATCCCTCATAAAACATCCTACTTACCCTAGAATGCTTCATGCTTTTGTCTTGCTCAGGACCACTGTTCTTCCTTTGGTAGATAAGGAATAATTATCAAGAGGTGCTTGAGGTGGGCACGGAGATTTCTCTTTGGTCCCAATCCTGTTTTTACTAAATCCTTCATTTCCTCATCTCTTTTTTAGACTTCAGCTTAGTTTGTAAGTTTAGCTTTCCTGAC
>NW_011489689.1:8122-10417 GCF_000754665.1 Bison bison bison | reverse complement strand
GTTTTGATTTGCATTTCTCTGATAATGAGTGATGTTGAGCATGTTTTCATGTGTTTGTCAGCCATCTGTATGTCTTCTTTGGAGAAATGTCTATTTAGTTCTTTGGCCCATTTTTTGATTGGGACGTTTATTTTTCTGGAGTTGAGCTGCAGGAGTAGCTTGTATATTTTTGAGATTAGTTGTTTGTCAGTTGCTTCATTTGCTATTATTTTCTTCCATTCTGAAGGCTGTCTTTTCACCTTGCTTTAGATTCCTTTGTTGTGCAGAAGCTTTTAAGTTTAATTAGGTCCCATTTGTTTATTTTTGCTTTTATGTCCAATATTCTGGGAGGTGGGTCATAGAGGATCCTGCTGTGATGTATGTCAGAGAGTGTTTTGCCTATGTTCTCCACTAGCAGTTTTATAGTTTCTGGTCTTACGTTTAGATCTTTAATCCATTTTGAGTTTATTTTTGTGTATGGTGTTAGAAAGTGTTCTAGTTTCATTCTTTTACAAGTGGTTGACCAGTCTTCTCAGCACCACTTGTTAAAGAGATTGTCTTTAATCCATCGTATATTCTTGCCTCCTTTGTCAAAGATAAGGTGTCCATAAGTGCGTGGATTTATCTCTGCACTTTCTATTTTGTTCCATTGATCTATATTTCTGTCTTTGTGCCAGTACCATACTGTCTTGATGACTGTGGCTTTGTAGTAGACCCTGAAGTCAGGCAGGTTGATTCCTCCAGTTCCATTCTTCTTTCTCAAGATTGCTTTGGCTATTTGAGGTTTTTTGTATTTCCATACAAATGGTGAAAGTATTTGTTCTAGCTCTGTGAAGAATACCATTGGAAGCTTGATAGAGATTGCATTGAATCTATAAATTGCTTTGGGTAGTATACTCATTTTCACTATATTGATTCTTCCAATCCATGAACATGGCATATTTCTCCATCTATTAGTGTCCTCTTTGACTTCTTTCACCAGTGTTTTATAATTTTCTATATATAGGTCTTTAGTTTCTTTAGGTAGGTATATTCCTAAGTATTTTATTCTTTTCATTGCAATGGTGAATGGAATTGTTCCTTAACTTCTATTTCTATTTTCTCATTATTAGTGTATAGGAATGCAAGGGATTTCTGTGTGTTGATTTTATATCCTGCAACTTTACTATATTCATTGATTAGCTCTAGTAATTTTCTGATGGAGTCTTTAGTGTTTTCTATGTAGAGGATCATGTCGTCTGCAAACAGTGAGAGTTTTGCTCCTTCTTTTCCAATTTGAATTCCTTTTATTTCTTTTTCTGCTCTGATTGCTGTGGCCAAAACTTCCAAAACTATGTTCAATAGTAGTGGTGAAACTGGGCACCCTTGTCTTGTTCCTGACTTTAGAGGAAATGCTTTCAATTTTTCACCATTGAGGATAATGTTTGCTGTGGTTTCGTCATATATAACTTTTATTATGTTGATGTATGTTCCATCTATTCCTGCTTTCTGGACAGTTTTTTTTTTTTTTTATCATAAATGGATGTTGAATTTTGTCAAAGGCTTTCTCTGCAGCCATTGAGATAATCATATGGTTTTTATTTTTCAAGTTTTTAGTTTGGTGTATTACATTGCTTGATTTGCAGATATTGAAGAATCCTTGCATCCCTGGGATAAAGCACACTTGGTCATGGTGTATGATCTTTTTAATGTGTTGTTGGATTCTGATTGCTAGAATTTTGTTAAGGATTTTTGCATCTATGTTCATCAGTGATATTGGCCTGTAGTTTTCTTTTTTTGTGGCATCTTTGTTAGGTTTTGGTATTAGGGTGATGGTGGCCTCATAGAATGCATTTGGAAGTTTACCTTCTTCTGCAATTTTCTGTAAGAGTTTGAGTAGGATAGGTGTCAGCTCTTCTCTAGATTTTTGGTAGAATTCAGCTGTGAAGCCGTCTGGACCTGGGCTATTGTTTGCTGGAAGATTTCTGATTACAGTTTCTATTTCCGTGCTTGTGATGGGTCTGTTAAGATTTTCTATTTCTTCCTGGTCCAGTTTTGGAAAGTTTTACTTTTCTAAGAATTTTTCCATTTCTTCCACGTTGTCCATTTCATTGGCATATAATTGCTGATAGTAGTCTCTTATGATCCTTTGTATTTCTGTGTTGTCTGTTGTGATCTCTCTATTTTCATTTCTAATTTTATTGATTTGACTTTTCTCCCTTTGTTTCTTGATGAGTCTGGCTAATGGTTTGTCAATTTTATTTATCCTTTCAAAGAACCAGCTTTTGTCTTTGTTGATTTTTGCTATGGTCTCTTTTGTTTCTTTTGCATTTGTTT
>NW_011489689.1:4714-5429 GCF_000754665.1 Bison bison bison | reverse complement strand
CCTATCAATTAATGTTCCCTGGAGTCAGGAGTTCCCTGGAGTCAGGGTTTGGACTTCAGCCTCCTGCTTCCAGTTATCGGTCTTATTTTTACAGTAGTCTTAAAACTTCTTCTTCTAAACAGCACCATTGATAAAACATCTGGGTTAAAGAATAAAAGTTTCTCCACCGTGAGTGTCACCCAGAGAGGTTCACAGCATTACATGGAGAAGAGAAGAGGGAGGAGGCAGTTAGAGGTGACCCGAATGAGATGAGGTGGAATCAATAGAGGAAAGAGTGGGCTAGCCAGTAATCACTTCCTTATGTCACTCCACAACTGGACCGGTCAGAGATGTTCACAGAGTTATACAGAGAAGAGAAAAGGGAGGAAGGAGACAGAGATGGCCAGGAGGATAAAAGTGGGGACTGAAAAGGAGAGAGACAGATCCAGCTAGTAATCAGTTCCCTAAGTGTTCTCCACCATCTGGAACACACAGAAATTCACAGAGTTGGGTAGAGTAGAGAGGGGTTAAGGAGGAGACACAGGCGACCTGGTGGAGAAAAAGGAGAGTCCAAAGGGGGAGAGAGCAGTCAAGCCAGTAATCTCGCTCCCGAGTAAGAAATGGGTACTGAAGATTGGGTTCTTAAAGGTACAAAATTGGTAACAAATACCTAAAAGCAAAAATTAAAAATCTAGAGTAGAGTTTGGAATTTCAAAAATACAATGTTAAAGAAAAG
>NW_011489689.1:3741-4152 GCF_000754665.1 Bison bison bison | reverse complement strand
TTTTTTTTTTTTTTTTAGGCTCACTTGTTCACTCGCGCTGTGGGGAGGGAGGAACTCTGCAAACAAATAACACTGGCATGTGCTCCCAGTGCCTCAGCCACACTGGGCCTGCCCCCGCTCACAGCACGTGTACCCTCCCTGCCCACACTGCTCAGGCTCTAGGTTGCTCTGCTGGGAACCATCTGAGGCCAGCCCTAGGCTGCATGCACCTCCCAGGTCCAAGCCACTCAGGTTCAGGCACTCGGGTAGTCCTCAGAGGCGCAGACTCGGTTGGGCCTGCATTTTGTGCCCTTCCCAGGTCCGAGCAGCTCAGGTGATGAGGTGTTTGGCGAGCATGGTTGCTGTGACTTATCGCCTCCCTACCACTCGGTTTTCTGGGTGTACAACCGGTGCACCTTCTCAGGCGGATGT
>NW_011489689.1:0-656 GCF_000754665.1 Bison bison bison | reverse complement strand
AAGTCGCTCAGTCGTGTCCAACTCTTCGCGACCCCATGGACTGCAGCCCACCAGGTTCCTCCATCCATGGGATTTTCCAGGCAAGAGTACTGGAGTGGGGTGCCATTGCCTTCTCTGGGACAGACACCTAGACACACACAAATTACCAAAACCAACTCAAGGAGAAATAGAAAATCTGATCTGATCTGTATTAAGTACAGATTATATCAGTAATACAAAAATAACTAAAAAACAACAAAAAGGCCAGGAAAAGATGGCTTCACTGATGAATTCTGCCAAAGCTTTAAAGAAGAACCAACATTAAATTTTTGTAAACTCTCCCGAACAGTAGAAGAAAGTCAAACACTTTCTCTTTCTATGAATCCAGCATTACCTTGATAACAATGATAGATAAAGATGCACAAGAAAAATATTTACAGACCTTTTCTCCAAGCCAGGCTTCAGCAATATGTGAACTATGAACTTCCTGATGTTCAAGCTGGTTTTAGAAAAGGCAGAGGAACCAGAGATCAAATTGCCAACATCTGCTGGATAATGGAAAAGGCAAGAGAGTTCCAGAGAAACATCTATTTCTGCTTTATTGACTATGCCAAAGCCTTTGACTGTGTAGATCACAATAAACTGTGGAAAATTCTGAAAGAGATGGGAATACCAGA
>NW_011489688.1:11621-12152 GCF_000754665.1 Bison bison bison | reverse complement strand
CAGTCCCTCAGTAGTGTCCAACTCTTTGTGACCCCATGGACTGCAGCATGTCAGGCTTCCCTGCCCATCACCAACTTCGGTAGCTTGCTCAAACTCATGTCTATTGAGTCGGTGATGCCATCCCAATTCTCCCTCCAAATATATATCAAATAAGCCTACTCCTTTCTGTCCAAAGTATCTTTGTCTTAGTTTGGCCTCCATTCTTCAATTGTTCCTTATTACTAACAGTATAAAATTCAAATTCTAATGATAGTGGTCTGAAATAAGTTAATGGCAGTTTTGAAATAACTACACTTTATGAATTTATTTATACTTTGAAAGAATCTGCCCTGTTATATCAGCAAGTTATGCAAAGACGGGCTCGATAAAGGACAGCAATAGTATGGACCTAACAGAAGCAGAAGATATTAAGAAGAGATGGCAAGAATACACAGAAGTACTGTACAAAAAAGATCTTCATGACCCAGATAATCACGATGGTGTGATCACTGACCTAGAGCCAGACATCCTGGAATGTGAAGTCAAGTGGGC
>NW_011489688.1:9472-10230 GCF_000754665.1 Bison bison bison | reverse complement strand
GTGATATTTTGCAAACTTAAAGACAAGTTATAACACAGACATAAGAACTTGTCCAATTGATGTAATTTTTCTGCAAAACAAAAAAATAAATAAATAAAGAATATCATTAAAATGCTGAATTTGAACATATACTTGTGCTTTCTCTTAACTGTTAGTAGCAAAACTCCTTTTTTAAATGAGGTACCATACAATTTAGTGGTAATTATGCAATTAATCTGAATGGTCTTGAATAGGCTTTTTGAATTAATTTGTCCATCTTTTCTGCAGAATAGCCTATCTTTGAATACAAACTTGTTTAGAGTAACAATCAGAGGAATTTCT
Organism: Bison bison bison; assembly: GCF_000754665.1. Taxonomy (NCBI): domain Eukaryota; kingdom Metazoa; phylum Chordata; class Mammalia; order Artiodactyla; family Bovidae; genus Bison; species Bison bison. The sequence goes on along the minus strand of NW_011489688.1, from coordinate 9,909 downwards.
GTAATTACCTACAAACTTTGTGTTTTTCTTCCTGTTTTAGAACCATGGGGCCTGATTTTCAGTCTTAAACTTATAAAATGACTTCATGTGTGCCTTTGGGCAAGTCAACAAGATTGTATGTGCCTCAGTGTTTTCATCTATAAAGTGATGATGATGATGCTGGTGATAATTTCTTATAAGGTTATTGTGAGCAATAACATGATGTATGTGAACTATTTAGCACAGCTCCTATAACATGGTAAGTTTCTCTTTTTCAATATAAATTTATTTATTTTAATTAGAGGCTAATAGGTCCATCTACTCAAGGCTATGGTTTTTCCAGTAGTCATGTATGGATGTGAGAGTTGGACTATAAAGAAAGCTGAGCTCAGAAGAATTAATGCTTTTGAACTGTGATGTTGGAGAAGACTCTTGAGAGTCCCTTGGACTGCAAGGAG
>NW_011489688.1:4436-7737 GCF_000754665.1 Bison bison bison | reverse complement strand
CATGAAGTGATGGGACTGGATGCCATGATCTTAGTTTTTTGAATGTTGAGTTTTAAACCAGCTTTTTCATTCTCACTATATCAAAAGGGAAAAAGAAACCACTGGAGAATCTCATATCAACTATTCAATACTGTGGCATGTCATGGGGTGTCTCTGACACAAAATCATTGCCCAAAACTAATCCCATGGCTCTACCCAAATGCAAGAAGTCCATGAAGTGCAATCCTATCATGTGCGCAAGATGGAGACACAGATATATATGGCAAACAACGTGAATTCAAACATATCCTAAACTTGGGTAGATATTATTAGATAAATGTCCTGTTGAAGGACTGTTGAAGTCTTTCTGTTGATTCCTAGGGATTTTATATTCTCACATTTACTATTAATGAGTGAAGTAATAACACTGTCTTTTACCCCATTAAATTGAACAGGATGTAACACAATCGAATCATTTACTCACATTCCTTATGATCACTTCTTCAGAAGTATTCCCCCTACCACTTGAATATAAGTTAAAAAATTGGAGCTGCTCAATCTCTAAACTGTATCGAATCTAAAAGAGAAATACAACTAAGAATTTCAACACTAGTTGACATGAGGAACCTATGCTAATTCTCAAGTTTCTGCTTGAGTAACTGGGTAGGTAGTAGGTTGAGATAAGGGTGAGAGTAGCATACGTGGATGACTGTAAAAAATAGATGATGAATTCAATTTTGCTTTTATGATATTTGTAGCTAGGGAAATCAGTCTGGATTGGTTATGGAATTTGTGGAATCAGCATTATACAGGTTAAAATATTTAACACCATTATTACTAATAAAATAACCAAGAGTGAATGTAGAACACTGAAAAGAGTATAGGTACAAGGATAAAACTCCATGGAATAACAAACAACCTAGACATATATCACCTGGTAAATGAACAAATTAATTTGTGATATTAATACATCCACATAAAATAGGGCTCCCCAGGCGGCACAGTGGTAAGGAACCCATCTGCTAATGCAGGAGAAACAGGACACACAGGTTCCATCTCTGGCATTATAAAAGTTCTTGAGCACAGCTAAGATTAGCAGAAATGGATTTGCAGTGATGCCTACATGCACTTCTGTGTTCTTCTCCAGTAGTTCTCATAAACCTGGACATAAATGGGGGGAAAGTAGATAAGAGAACTGACTGAGAAATCTAGGGCATGATTGTTGAGGGCAATAGAAGGACAATTAGAATATGGCAAGAGGAATAATAATGGGAAATGTGATACTGAATATATAGCAAAGGAACTGAAGACCAAAAACAGCTGATAAGTTGAGGAAAATGGAAAGGTTAAACAGCTAAAATTCTTGATGGAATAAGAAATGAAGTGAGTTGGAAGAATTGCAGATTTGTATTAGAATACTAGGGATTACCTGATAGTTCAGCTGGTAATGTGACCCTGGTTTGATTTCTGGGTCAGGAAGATCTCCTGACCCAGAGAAGGGATAAGCTATCCACTCCAGTAGTTTTGAGCTTCCCTAGTCGCTCAGCTGGTAAAGAATCTGCCTGCAGTGTGGGAGACCTACATATTGCAGTTTAGGATTTAAAATCTGAAGCAGTCCTGGACATGGATGGATGACTGAGATATGAAAGCTCTTCAAGTTGAGGTAAAGATACTGTAATGTTAGAATGGTAGGTGAATTATCTACATGGACTTTATCAATGCTGATATCAGTATTTGGGATGGAGAGACTGTGCTCTAGGTACCAGAATCTTCAAAAGTGACTAAAAGATAAGCACATCTATGAATAAGGCTAGGAAGGGCAAAAGATGGTAGGTAATACAGCTGGACACTACAGGCCTCAAGGAAGAATGGTTTTCAACTACAGACAGAGGAGTAATTATATTATCTATTATATTTATATTGTAAATAAAGGCTTATCATCTCATATATAGATAGCAATGTTAACTACTCATATACTTCCAAGAGATAAAATTTAATGATCTAGTAAACAACATGACAATAAATGTTAAATACAAATATGTATGTGGTGCTCTCAGATATCACCTAGTTTTAAGTCAACTCTGGATAAAATGTGACTCCAGTATACTTGCTGTAAATTCAACAACTAACATCTCATTAATAAAAATCATTGAGAATTTCTTGCCTCATAATAGTTATACAACACACCATATAGTCGGCAATAGAGTAAAACTATTAGTTTTTAAAGGTTGGTCTCTGAAAGCCCTTGAAATTGACACATCCATAATATTAATCAATATATTTTAAACATGAAGGTGATGCTATGGATTTACTGTAAGTTTCATATATTAAGTTCATACTAAGCAGTTAATATGAATTGCTTATTCATATTAAGCAGTGGAGTGATATTTCTGGGTTACTGGCCTCTTAGGAATATAGGTTTTACATGACATCCTTGATGAAAGATATGATCAAGACCAAAGGAGAGTATAATTACGACTAGTGCATTAAATACCTTATTTTAATCCAGGCACATTACTTTAATTAAATATATTACTTTAATCTTACTTTTAATCTTACTTTTACAATAGGTCCCTACCCTGAGTCTGCTGTTCTCAAGATGTATTCCTAGGTGCTGATCCTTTCCAACTTCCTGTTACTCCCAAAACATTACCATTAGACCATCTTTGTTCCCTAGAGCTTTTTTCCAATTATGTGAATATTCTATATCTGCCCTGTCCAGTATGGTGTGACCGACCACATTTGCCAACTGAGCACTTAAAGGGGGCTAGTATGACTGAGGGGTTAAACTTTTATATTCCTTAATTTTAAATATTTTAAATTTGAATTTAAGGAAATCATATGTGGCTAGAAGTTCTCATGTTGGAGAACATATCTTTAGACTTTGTTAGATTATCTAAAAACAGATTTCATGCTAACAAGTAAATGTTTGATCTATGATCTACCCTTGCAACTGCATTTGAAGGTACAGTTTTAGGGTAACATTATTAGTACAGTGCTTTAAAACAAAGGATTGATACTATAATGATGAATTGAGAATACTTTTACAAATTGACACAGCAGGACATTTAGGGATACAGGTTTTACATGATGGCCAGAAAATTCCATTGGTGTGGTAGTAGTTTAGTCATTAAGTTGTGTCTGACTCTTGCAACCCCATGGACTGTAGCTCTCCAGGCTTCTCTGTCCATGGGATTTCCCAGGCAAGAATACAGGAGTGGGTTACCATTTCCATCTCTGGGGGATCTTCCCAATCCAGGGGTCAAACCCATGTTTTCTGTGTCTCCTGCACTGCAGGCAGATTCTCTACTGCTGACCCAAC
>NW_011489688.1:588-1554 GCF_000754665.1 Bison bison bison | reverse complement strand
AAAAAATAAATAAAATAAAATTTAAAAAAATAAATAAAAGACATACTTGATAGAATGTTTACTATGATATGAATAAGGCAATTGAATTTCAATAATTATTATGATTGTGGACTAAGCTGGATTTGTATTAAGTCATAAGTCTAAAAAATTTTAGTAGTTCCTTATTATTCCTCTAACAAATATTTAATGTATAACTTAGTGGTTCATATAAAGTAACCTATGCAGTGCTTTGATTTTTGAATAAGGTATTAATTAATAGCTGAGGCAAAGACCTGGAACAATACTGAAAGTACATGTATCTCTGTACTGTGAAAGTTTTATTATTAAATAGAGTGGAGATCTTTGTACAATTCTTAGAACAAATGGATGGTAATTTTTTATAAGAAACAGAGATGCCAGAAAAAAAAAAAAACTGCTACTAAGTTTAGTTATAAAGAGAAAACATGATTAAATGAGTGTTGTTTATTACAAGTCTGGTATTCCAGATTTAAATTGCTACATGTTGTGAAAAGGAAAAAGCAGTTTCAAATTTCATCACTTCCTTAATGGACGTGAGTGTAGTTCCTAGAATGTCAATAGCCCAAAGCTACCAAACTATTAAACAAGATATTAAAATTTCATGATATAGTTTCTTTAGCAGCAGTTTTAATGTGGTAAACTATCATTCAAGAAAATACAAGACTGAGCTTCTAAGAAGTGTTTACAAGGCCTTATATTGTTGAGCCTAATTTTCAGATTGTATCGGAGGTCAAAGTAATTCATGGTACCCTCATCATTCAGGAAAACTACCTCCCAGGCAAAACACAAGCAGAACAACATCATTAAAACAAATGTGGCAATATATAATTTTCCATTTCCAAATCAGCTTTTTCATGGTGGTGTTATCTTTAAACAGGCATATAGGTAATTTTTTCTACCTTGTGAGAACTCTATGCAACACTATAAAGAGAACACTATCATTAAGGT
>NW_011489688.1:0-488 GCF_000754665.1 Bison bison bison | reverse complement strand
TCTCCAATTAAAATAAATAAATTTATATTAAAAAATAAAATGTTATTGTAGAATGAAGAAAAATCTAAGTACGGGAAGAAATTAAGGTTAGGTTGATACCACATCTAAGTTTATGTGTGTTTCGTTCAGGAGAGATTTTGCCAAATTAGAGACTGTCCAGAAGAGAATAACCAAGGATATAAGTTATTTTGTTGTCCAGGTGGTGCACTGGCAAAGAATTCCCCTGCCAATGCAGGAGATGCAAAAGATGCGGGTTTGACCCCCAAGTCAGGATAGTTCTCTGGAATAGGAAATGGCAACACACTCCAAAGCCAGCACACTTGCCTGGAAAATTCCATGGAAAAAGGAGCCTGGCGGGCTACATTTCATGGAGTTGCAAAGAGTCCGTTGCGACTGAGCAGGTCACATGCATGAAGTACATAGATTAAACATGGGCGGGGGCGCGGGGTGGGGGTTGTTGAATCACACCATCAGTTTTTAGCTGTGTG
>NW_011489687.1:11340-11846 GCF_000754665.1 Bison bison bison | reverse complement strand
CCATGTCCAACGGCAGAGGACAATCCCCAACAAGATGGAAGGAGGGGCGAAAATGTGTTTAGAAACAAACCCCATACCAGCCAGAGATGCTTGGAGGGCTCAAAAAAAAAAAAAAAAACCTTGTGTGCACAAAGACCCAGAGACCCCACACCCTACTAGAGACTGAGCCAGACCTGCCTCCAAAGGAGTGGCCAGGTGTGGGAACATGAGCTTGGCTGCAACAGACCTGGGAGGCTCAGCATGTGGCATAAGTCCTCTTGGAGGAGGCCATCATTAGACCCATCATAGAGCCACTGAGGAGACAACCCACAAACTGGAGAACAGTTATAATTTTAAAAAGTTACTGAATTGTTGCAAAACTTCTAGTGCCCACAGCAGATTCCCAACCTGGGGATCTGGCAAAGGGACTGAGAACCTCCAGGGAATTTTACTTTGAAGGCCAATGGGATCTGATTACAGAATTTCCAAGGTCGGGGAAAACAGACTCTTGGAGGCACAAACAAAAT
>NW_011489687.1:10485-11240 GCF_000754665.1 Bison bison bison | reverse complement strand
GAGAAATAGATTAAAGGGATTAGATCTGATAGACAGAGTGCCTGAAGAACTATGGGCAGAGGTTCGTGACATTGTACAGGAGGCTGTGATCAAAATCATGCCCAAGAAAAAGAAATGCAACAAGGCAAAATGGTTCTCTAAGGAGACTTTACAAATAGCTGAGAAAAGAACAGAAGAGAAAGGCAACGGAGAAAAGGAAAGATATACCCATATGAATGCAGAGTTTCAAAGAGGAGCAAGGAGAAATAAGAAAGCTTCCTAAGTATGATGCAAAGAAATAGTCCATGGAATATCATCTCCAGTGGACCACGTTTTGTCAGAACTCTCCACCATGAAATGCAAAGAAATAGAGGGAAAAAAGTAAAATGGGAAAGACTAGAGATCTCTTCAAGAAAATTAGAGATACTAAGGGAACATTGCATACCAAGATGGGCACAATAAAGGGCAGAAATTGTGTGGACCTAAAAGAAGCAGTAGATATTAAGAAGAGGTGACAAGAATACACAGAAGAACTATACAAAAAAAGGTCTTAAGGACCCAAATAACCACGAAGGTGTGATCACTCACCTAGAACCAGACATCCTGGAGTGTAAAGTGAAGTTAACCTTAGGAAACAGTTCTATAAACAAAGCTAGTGGAGGTGACGAAATTCCAGCTGAGCTATTTCAAATCTTAAAAGATGATGGTGTGAAAGTGCTTCACTCAATATGCCAGCAAATTTGGAAAACTCAGCAGTGGCCACAGGACTGGAAAAG
>NW_011489687.1:10003-10385 GCF_000754665.1 Bison bison bison | reverse complement strand
CAAGCCTCTTATTCTTATCCATCAGAGGCCAGACAGAATGAAAACCACAGTCACAGAAAACTAACCAAACTGATCACATGGATCACAGCCTTGTCTAATTCAATGAAACTATGAGCCATGCCATGTAGGGCCATCTAAGACACACAGGTCATGGTGGAGAGTTCTGACAAAACGTGGTCCACTGGAGAAAGGAAAAACAAACCACTTCAGTATTCTGCCTAGAAAACCCAATGAAGAGTATGAAAAGGAAAAAAGATATGACACTGAAAGGTGAACTCACCAGGCTGGTAGATGCCCAATATGCTAATGGAGAAGAATGGAGAAATAGCTCCAGAAAGAATGAAGAGACTGAGCCAAAGCAAATTGATTGCATTGTTTGATT
>NW_011489687.1:6765-7443 GCF_000754665.1 Bison bison bison | reverse complement strand
TGTTCCATGTGCACTTGAGAAGAATGTGTAGTATGATACTTTTGAATGGGATGCCCTATAAATATCAATTAAATCCAGTTCATCTAAAGTGTCATTTAAGGCCTGAGTTTTCTTATTGATTTTATTTATTGGTGATCTTTCCATTGATGAAATATAGATATTAAAGACCCCCACTAATAATGTGCTGCTGTCAATTTCTCCCTTTATGTTTGTTAGCATTTGCCTTACATATTGAGGTGCTCCTATGTTGGATGCATATATATTTATAATTGCTTTATCTTCTTGAATTGAAGCCTTAAACATTTTGTAGTGTCCTTCATCGTCTCTTATAAAAATCTTTACTTTAAAGCTTATTTTATCTGATATGAGTATAGCTGCTCCAGATTTCTTATGATTTCCCCTCACTTTCAGTCTGTAAGCATCTGTAGGTTTAAGGTAGGTGTCTTGTAGACAACTTATATATGGATCTTGTTTTTGTTTCCATTCAGCCAGTCTAGGTCTTTTGATTGGTGCATTAAATCCATGTATATTTAAGGTAATTATAAATATGTATGATCTTATTATTATTTTGCTAATTATTTTGTGTTTATTTTTGTAAATCTTTTCCTTCTCTTGTGTTTCTTGCCTAGAAAAGTTCCATTAGTATTTGTTGTAAAGCTGGTTTGGTGGTGCTGAATT
>NW_011489687.1:5781-6665 GCF_000754665.1 Bison bison bison | reverse complement strand
GCCGCTTCCAGTGCCCCTTTCCCCATGATGAGCCACTGCCCACGAATGCCTCTGTAGGACACCCTCAAACACTCACAGGTATGTCTGACTCAGTGTTTTGTTGGGTCACTGTTCCTTTCTCCTTGGTCCTGATGCACACAAGGTTTTGTTTGTGCCTGCCAAGAGTGGAGTCTCTTGTTTCCCCCAGTCCCATGGAGGTCCTGTAATCAAATCCTGCTGGCCTTCAAAGTCAGATTCCTTGGGGATTCCCAGTCCCTTAGCTAGATCCCCAGGCTGGGGAGCCTGATGTGGGGCCTAGAACCTTCAGAAAAGTGTGAGAACTTCTTTATTATTATTTCTCTCCAGTTTGTTGGTCACCCACCCAGAGGTTATATGATCAATTTGATTTTATTATGATTGTACCCCTCCTACCATTTTGTTTCAGCTTCTCCTTTGTCCTTGGATGTGGGGTATCTGTTTTTGGTGGGCTCTGGTGAGAGGAGCCACTCCACGTTCAAGGTAAGAAGGGGCGGCACTGAGGAGATAACCCTCTTCCAAGGTAAGAAGCAGTGGCTACGCTTTGCTATAGCAGCCATGAAAAGACACCCTATGTCCAAGATAAGATAAATCCAAGTAAGAAGATAAGTGTTGTGAGAGGGCATCAGTGGGCAGATACACTGAAATCATAATCACAGAAAACTAGTCAATCTAATCACGCTAGGACCACATCCGTGTTTAACTCAATGAAACTAAGCCATGCCCTGTGGGGCCACCCAAGATGGGCGGGTCATGGTGGGGAGGTTTGACAGAATGCAGTCCACTGGAGAAGGGAATGGCAAACCACTTCAGTATTCTTGTCTTGAGAAACCCATGAACAGTATGAAAAGGCAAAATGATAGGATACT
>NW_011489687.1:4669-5681 GCF_000754665.1 Bison bison bison | reverse complement strand
CTCTTAACTTTTGCTTGTGTGTAAAGCTTTTGATTTCTCCATCAAATCTGAATGAGGGTCTTGCTCAGTTGAGTATTCTTGTTGGTAAGTTCATCCCTTTCATTCCTTGGACTATATTGTGCCATTTCCTTCTGACTTCAAGAATTTCTGTTGAGAAATTGGCTGGTAGCATCATGAGATGTCTCTTGTATGCTTTTGTCTTTTTTTCCCTTGTTGCTTTAAATAATTTATCTGTCTTTAATTTTTGTCGGTTTGCTTACTATGTGTCTAAGTATGTTCCTCCTTGAGTTTATCCTGCTTGGGTCTCTCTGTGCTTTCTGGACTTGCTTGACTATTTTATTTCCCATGTTGGGAAAGTTTTCAACTATTATCTCTTCAAATATTTTCTCGGGTCCATTCTCTCTCATTTCTCCTTCTGCGACTCCTATAATGGTAATATTGGTGCATTTAATGTTGTCCCAGATGTCTCTTAAGTTGTCTTAATTTCTTCTCATTCATTTTTGCTGTTCACTGTTCATATTCTTCTCATTCATATTCTGTTTTGAAGTATTGATTTTCCACCATTCTGTCTTCCAGGTCATTCCAGGTTCTTCTGCCTCAGTTATTCTGGTGTTGATTCCTTCTAGTGTATTGTTCATCTATGTTCATTATTTAGTTCTTGTAGGTCGTTGGTAAACATTTCTTGCATCTTATCCATTCATTTTCTGATCTTTTTCTGATTTTTCCTGGATCATCTTCACTATCATTATTCTATACTATTTTTCTTGGAGTTTGCCTATCTCCACTTCATTTAGTTATTTTTCTGGTATTTTATCTTGTCCAGAACCCTACTTCTTTTCATTTAGATAAGCTTTCTGTGATTGTAGTATTAGTTCCAGAAGTTGCTGGGGTTGTAGCTCTTGTTTATTCTCTCTGCCCTCTGGTAAATGAGGATAAGAGGCTTATGCAAGTTTCCTGATGGGAGGGACTGGCTGTGGGGAAAACTTGGTCTTTCTCTGGTGGGCAGGACCTT
>NW_011489687.1:1388-2178 GCF_000754665.1 Bison bison bison | reverse complement strand
TATTTATATTTCATTATTTGATGCATTTTGAGTTAATATTCATAGAAAGTGTTATATTTAAGTTAAGGATCATTTTGTAACCTATAAAGGTTGAGTTGTTCCAGTACCATTTACTGACAACTTTATTTTCTTCTGTTGAGTTGCTTGTGCACTTGATAAAAATCAGTTTGTCAGGCATTCTGATGAGTTACTGAGTGAAAACAAACAGAATATGCAGTACTACTAGTAGGTCTTGCAGCAGACATTAATGAAGGCAGATTGGCAATCATTAATTCTTGAGCTATACAATAGTACCACTACTGTATAGAATCTGCTGTCTCCAGAGAAAACTTAATAATGCAAAAGTCTCAGGATTGATGTTACCAAGATGGTGACATAGGTTGTTCCTGGCTATAGGAGATAGGCTGTCCCCTCACAAGAAGAAAAACTAACAACTATTTATGGACAAGACAACACTGAGACCAAGAAAGACCGCATTAGAAGAGTAAGAAAAATGATTCTGTGCTGACTGCACTGCCCTTCCAGCAGGATGGCAGAGTCATACTGAGAAGTCTTCCCTGAGCCAATTGTTTCTCCTTTAAGAATAGAGCCCATCTTTCTAAATTTCATATATATGTGTTAGTATACTGTATTGGTGTTTTGATACAGGAAGCTTGGGGCTGGTGCACTGGGATGACCCAGAGGGATGGTATGGGAGGGAGGTGGGAAGGGGTTCAGGATTGGGAACACGTGTACCCCTGTGGCAGATTCATGTTGATGTATGGCAAAACCAATACAATATTGTAAAGTA
>NW_011489687.1:338-1288 GCF_000754665.1 Bison bison bison | reverse complement strand
GGAGGAGAAGGGGACGACAGAGGATGAGATGGCTGGATGGCATCACTGACTAGATGGACGTGAGTCTGACTGAACTCCAGGAGTTGGTGATGGACAGGGAGGCCTGGCGTGCTGGCCTGGGTTCGCAAAGAGTTGGACATGACTGAGCGACTGATCTGATCTGAGTAGGTATATGTTACGCTCAAATTTCTAACTTGTCCCATCTAACACTTCCCCTTTGGTAACCATAAATTTGTTTTCTGTGCCTGTGATTCTATTCATATTTTGTAAGTAAGTTCATTTGTATTTTTTTTCTTAAATTCCACATATGAGTGATGCCATGTGATGTTTGTCTTTCTCTATCCAACTCACTTCATTCAGTATTACAATCCCTAGGTTTATACATGTTGCTGCAAATGGCATTATTTCATTATTTTTAATAGCAGAGTAATATTCCATTGTCTATATATATACCACGTCTCTGTATCTATTCATCTGTAGATAGACAGTTAGGATTATTCCATGTCTTCTCTATTATAAATAGTCCTGTTATGAACATTGGGGTGCATGTATCTGTTAGAGTTATGATTTTATCCAGATATATGCCCAAGAGTGTGACTGCAGGTTAATATGGTAGCTCTATTTTTAATTTTTTTATGTAACCACATACTTTTCTCCATAGTGCTTGTACCAACTTATATTCCTAACAGTGCAGGAGAGTTTCCTTCCCTTCACACCCTCTCTGACATTTATTATTTATACACTTTTTGATGATAACCATTCTGACTGGTTTGAGGTGATAATTCACTGTAGTTTTGATTTGCATTTCTTTAGTAATTAATGATGTTGAGCATCTGTTCATGTACCTATTAGCCATGCAGATTTGAGTTTTGATAGTTATTTGTATATTCTAGATCCCAATCCTTTGATGACTATGTGGTCCTCAAATATTTGCACCCAAACTACAACTT
>NW_011489687.1:0-238 GCF_000754665.1 Bison bison bison | reverse complement strand
CCTCTTGATGAAAGTGAAAGTGGAGAGTGAAAAAGTTGGCTTAAAGCTCAACATTCAGAAAACGAAGATCATGGCATCCAGTCCCATCACTCAATGGGAAATAGATGGGGAAAGAGTGGAAACAGTGTCAGACTTTATTTTTCTGGGCTCCAAAATCACTGCAGATGGTGACTGCAGCCATGAAATTAAAAGACATTTACTCCTTGGACGGAAAGTTATGACCAACCTAGATAGCATA
>NW_011489686.1:18341-18763 GCF_000754665.1 Bison bison bison | reverse complement strand
TGGGGGCTCCAAAGTCACTGCAGATGGTGATTGCAGCCATGAAATTAAAAGATGCTTACTCCTTGGAAGGAAAGTTATGATCAACCTGGACAGCATATTAAAAAGCAGAGACATTACTTTGTCAACAAAGGTCGGTCTAGTCAAAGCCTATGGTATTTCCAGTAGTCGTGTATGGATGTGAGAGTTGGACTATAAAGAAAGCTGAGCGCCAAAGAATTGATGCTTTTGAACTGTGGTGTTGGAGAAGACTCTTGAGAGTCACTTGGACTGCAAGGAGATCCAACCAGTCCATCCTAAAGGAGATCAGTCCTGGGTGTTCATTGGAAGGACTGTTGTTGAAGCTGAAACGCCAATACTTTGGCCACCTGATGTGAAGAACTGACTCATTGGAAAAGACCCTGATGCTGGGAAAGATTGAGGGC
>NW_011489686.1:14282-15500 GCF_000754665.1 Bison bison bison | reverse complement strand
AAATCATCACTCCTGCATGTTTGTAGTCCTTGATGGTACTGAAAATCGCTGAAATCCACTCAGGTATGTGCATTGATTTGGTTTACTATATTTCTGCTGCTGCTGCTGCTGCTAAGTCGCTTCAGTCGTGTCTGACTCTGTGCCACCCCATAGATGGCAGCCCACCAGGCTCCACCGTCCCTGGGATTCTCCAGGAAAGAATACTGGAGTGGGTTGCCATTTCCTTCTCCAATGCATGAAAGTGAAAAGTGAAAGCGAAGTTGCTCAGTTGGGTCAGATTCTTCGTGATCCCATGTACCACAGCCTACCAGGCTCCTCCATCCATGGGATTCTCCAGGAAAGAGTACTGGATTGGGTTGCCATTGCCTTCTCCATTACTATATTTCTAGATAGAGGCAATTCTAATTGCTTCCATTTCTCCATCCATGCCAAAATAGCCCTCAATCTGCAGGTCAGGGAACAGATGAGTTGTGGACTCTGCCAGCTGCTGAATATGTCTATCCTAATTTTGCATTCCAGAACTGTGTAGACAAGCACAGGATTGGTTTGGCTTCACACTGCACCCAATGGAGGTGGGTCTAAGCTAAAATTTCATTGATCCCTTGACCTCCATAAGCTCCTACTATGACTGATGGACCATAGTGACACTTGGGGCATCTTGGAATTAGTGTGAGATCAGAACCAGTGTCCGATAGGCCCCAAAAGGTATTCTCCTAATTCAAAATCACATCGACTAAAAACCTCTAGGTCCCTTTCAGGAAGGCCAGGAAACAGACTAACAATATATATTTTGGGACAGTGTACCGAGGCATGATGGACACCTACTTCCGGATTTCAAAACTTACCCCAAAGCTGCAGCTATCAAAACTGTGTGGTACTAGCATAAGGATGGACACATAGATCAATGTAATAGAATTAAGAGTCTTGAAAAAAAAACCATAAATCCATTCATGGACATACATACCAAAGAGTTGAAAACAGGCGTTCACACAGAACCCCATAGAGGAATGTCCACCACAGTAGGCACAAGGGAGAAGTCACCCAAATGTCCATCCACTGCTGAGCAGATACAAAACATGTGTGGTCTAGCCATACAGTGGAAAACTATTCAGCCAGGAAAAGGAAAGAGGTGCTGATTCGTGCTACCACATGCATGGGCCCTATGCTCAGTGACAGCAGCCAGACACAGAAGGCCACCTATTTATTGTATGCCTCCAT
>NW_011489686.1:13266-13798 GCF_000754665.1 Bison bison bison | reverse complement strand
AGGTCTGAGAGTACCGGTTGTTTTGAGAGGTTGGGACCAGCTGACTCATCCCACCGCATCTCATCTCATCGCATATCATCCCGTCACACCTCATCCCATTGCACCGCAAAGCGAGGCCTCAGAGAAAGCAGGCTCAACGGTCAGCATGAAAGGGGCCGTCGAAGGTCATCTGGTCGCTGCTTCCGCACCGCCCATGCCGAGCTATCCTTCTCCATGAGACACATGGAGCGCCACCTGAACTCCTCTGCATCCATCTTTATAGCAGCCGTTATGCACCACCTAACTGCCAAGGTCCTGGGGCTGGCAGGCAACAAGGCCCAGAACAGCGGTCAGAGGCACATCACCCCAGAACTCGTGGCACAGCGGTCCACCACAACGCTCTGCTCAATGGCTCTTTTGGGATGACAACCATCTCCCTGCTGGCCCCAGCCTGGCACTAGCTGCTCAACCCTGGGTCCTCGGTTCCTCCCCCTAGCTGTCGGGCGCCAGGTCTGCTCACTGACCGACTGCACAGCCCGGTGTCTCAGGCCCA
>NW_011489686.1:9808-10654 GCF_000754665.1 Bison bison bison | reverse complement strand
AGAATCGGAGGACACAGCTCACCTCACCAGAAATTTCAACATAAACTTGAGAATCCCTTGGGTCCCTTTCACCCAACTCCCCCCCAACCAAAGCTCCCCTTTCCCCACATCCTTGTTTCACACAGGATTTATTTGAATAGCTCTGGCTCAGAACTCTAGCTGCATGGTCTTTTCATGGTGACAGTGATTCCTTAGCATATTCCCATGTCTGCCTGCGTGATCGCCCAGTTCCTCCTTTGTTTCATGCGCCTCATACATAGTATTCATTGGAATCATTGTATTCAGTCCTCCACGGTTGTCACTACAGCCCTCAATCTATGATAAAGCCTTTCTGACACTCCTGACTTGCAGTTTAGATTGAGCTCCTCTGTAAAATGGGGATTTTATCTAGCTGTCAGAAGGTAGAAGCACAGATAGTTCCCTTTTAGATCCGAGGTGGATTCGTTCACTCGAAATGGCCACTGTGCCTTTGAATCTACAGAGAACATTTGCGATGTGGTCCTTAGCTACAGTGTGTATGTTTTCGGTGCGAAAGGGGTTGGCCTGGGAGTAGGGGTGAGGGAGGGGTGAGCTCCAGCACAAAGGTGTCAGATGTGCACTGGAGTTTTCAGGTGCAGTTGTTCCGAGAGGTCTGGGTAATCCACATGGACAAGTTTTATTTGTAGTACAGATCCTTCTACAAATCTTCCTTTAACTCAAATATATAAAATCAACATGCTTCTTTGGTCTAGTGTGATCACATATATGCCAGACTGTCCCCTTGGCCCCCAAAAACAGGATGGTGTTCCATTTTTAAACACTATATTTCTGGTCCAAATGATACATGCAAACTGACTTAGCTGTTTT
>NW_011489686.1:8205-9708 GCF_000754665.1 Bison bison bison | reverse complement strand
CACCCCTCCTGTGCTCTCACATGGCTGCCAAGCAGGGTCCTTCCAAGCCCTGAAAGTCCAGTCCCGCTTACTGCCAAGGTGGTAAGGGTGCATGCTCCCTTGTGCGTTTGCTTGTTCTGGGACACTCAGCCCTGGCTGCCTCCCTTACCATCCTTAGGACAAGAATGCTTACGAATGAATTATGGAGTGTGCCTGGTGAGAGCATTTGGGATTGGGCGAAAGGGAAAACCTCCTTAGAGGCTTGCTTAGAGTAGGTGGGGGAAGGGAATCCCAAAGATGCTGGTATTGGATATACAAGCGGTGTTTACCTTCTCCAGAGAAAGGAAAACAACAGAATCAATCTGTTAAAAAACAAGAAAGCATACCCAGGAACTTCCCTGGTGGTCCAGTGGCTAAGACTCTGAGCTCCCAGTGTAGGAGACCCAGATGTGATCCTTGGTCAGAGAATTAGGTCCCACATACCACACCATGCCTCAGTGAAGATCTAAGATCCCACGTGCTACAACTAACACCTGGTATAGCCAAGCAAATTAATATAAATATTTTTAAAAGAATAGCCAGGAAATCACTAAAAAGGAAAAACTATAAGGGAAAAGTAGTCTGATAAGATATTAAAATATACAATCAGGACTTCCCTGGTGGCCCATTGGTTTAGAATCTGCCCCAAAATGCAGGGGACGTGAGTAAAAACCCTGGTTGGGAAACTAAGATCCCACATGCCAAGGGGCAACTAAGCCCTCCTACCACAAGGAAAGATTCAACATGCTGCAACTAAGACCCAAGACAGTAATTTCTTTAAATGTTTCACAAATCCAACTTTAATTATAAAAAATAAAATATACAATAAGGCATCTTTAGGTAAAACAGTAGGGTAGTGGTGTAGCAATAGACAAACACACCTGTGGAGTGAATAGCATGTCAAAAAGTATACCCAGATACACATAAAGTTTAGTTTAAGACAAAGATAGCATCTCAAATCTCTATAGAAATGATGGACATTTTAATAAATGGTTCTGGGACAACTGAAAAGCTATTTATTAAAAAACTAAGTAGATTCATATCTCACTCCATACACAAAAATAAACTTCAAATGTATAGGGGTCTAAATACTAAAAAATAAAACCATACAGCATCAGGCAAAAACATTAGAAAATTCTTCTGTAGCCTAAGTGAAGAGAAATACTTTCTAACTACAATTTAAAACCAGATGTAATAAAATTAAAAATTGGTAAATTTGACTTAATTAAAATTTTTTTAAATCAAAACTTTTACATGGTTAAAAAAAACACCATAAACAAAGTAAAAAGACAGCAAACTGGGAGAAAATATTTACCACATATAATGCAGAGCAATAGCTAATATTTCTAAAATAGATTCACTTTATTATTTTACACATTTTTTTCCATTGGGATTTTGATCCTTTGTCCCTCAATTATATATATATATAAAATATATATTAATATATATATATTATATATATGTATATGCTTGTTTCTATTGAAG
>NW_011489686.1:3355-6520 GCF_000754665.1 Bison bison bison | reverse complement strand
ACCAATACTCAACAGTGACTACAATATATTGTCTAAAATGGCTAGCCTCCAACAAAAAAATTATGAGACATACAAAGAAGAAAATATGGTTCACACACTGGGAGGAAAAAGTAGGCAATGCAAACTGCCTGAAATAGCAAGTAGATGTCAGATTTAATAGAAAAAGACTTCAAAATTGTCCTTACAAATATGTTCACAAAACTAAAGGAAAGCATACTTTAAAAAGTAAAAGATATGGTGGCAATGTTATATCAAATATAGAATATCCATACGAGATAGGAAGAAGAACCAAAAGGAAATTCTGGAGTTGAAAAGTACAATAACTGAAATAAGTAATTCACTAGAAGGGCTCAGTGTATTTCAACTAGAACAAGAAAGAACTAGCAGACTTGAAGACAGTTCGATAGAGATTATGCAAGTGGAAAACAGGACAGATAAAGAATGAAGAAAATCGAACAGAGTCTCTGAGAAATGTGGGACACCATCAAGTGTACCAACATAGGAGTAATGAGAAGAGAGAGAGAAAATAGTAGAAAAAAATGTCCAAATAAATAATAACAGAACACTCCCTAAATTGAAAACCAATAACCTACACATCCAAGAAACTCAATAAACTTCTAGTAGGATAAGGATAATGAGATTCCCAAACAGATGCGTCATAGTAAAAGTTCTGAAAGTCAAAGAAATAATAAAGTCATGGAGAAAATCTTGAATATAACAAGAAAAAAATGATTCATCTCTTAAAAGGGAACTCCAATAAGATTAACAGTCAACTTCTGGAGGAAACAATGCTTTGGGATAACATATTCAATGTGATAAAGTAAAAAATGTAAACCAGCAACCCCATATTCAGCAAATCTATCTTTGAAAAAAGGAAAGCAAATAAAGACATTTACAAAGTAAACAAACAAGCACTGAGTGAATTTGTTGCTAGCAGACCTGCCTTACAAGAAATACTGATGGAAGTTCTTCAAGCTGGAAGCAAGTGACTGCAGATGACAATTCAAACACAAATACACACACAAGACAGCACCAAGAAAGGTGTTTATGTAATTATAAAAGACAGCATAGTTGTAAACTTTTGTTATTTTCTGTGAACTGATTTTTTAAATGTATAAAATAATACATATAATAATATGTTAAATATATACAATAGCATGTATATGTTGTACTGTTAGGTCTGTAACATAAAATGTAATATATTTTCCAAAAGCAATGTAAAAGAAGTGGGTGGGAGTCAAGCTATACTGAGTTACAGAAATGACTACAGTTGGCAAAGCAATAATTATTACAATTTATTGTTGGATTTGTAATATTAATAGACATAATAGGTATAATAGTAGTATCATTAAAGAGGAGAAAATGGAATAGAGCTATATAGGAATATATATGTATATATGTGGAATAAGGTACTATAGATCTGAAGGTGATTCTGGTAAACCAAGATGTATTTGGCAAACCCTAGAGCAACCACTTAAAAAAAAAAAAAACTCAAAAATATATTTTAAAAAATCATTTACAAACTTACAATGCTACATTATAAAATATTCACTTAATGCAAAAAAGGTAATAAAGAAGAAATAAAGGAACAAAAAAGCCCATAAGAAACATAAAGGAAGAAGAAAAGAGCAAATGTAAATCAACTATAGCAGTGGTTAGAATAATAGCAATCTAGTAAAAAAAAAAAAGCAAAGATTGTGAGATTGGCTAAAATAACATGATACAGCTATATGCTGTCTACAGGAGATGTACTTAATGTTCCACAATACAAATTGATTGAAAGTAAAAAAATGTAAATAGATATATCATGATAACAGCAATGGCAAGAAAGCTGAAGTGGGTATACTAATATCAGATACAATAGACTTCAAAGCAAAAGTTCCTAGAGATAAAGAGAAACATTTCATAATGACAAAAAAGTCAGTCATTCTTATTACAAATATATATGCGACAGAAAACAAAAATACAAAATATATAAGGCAAAAACTGATAGAATTGATGTGAGAAATAGTTGTACAATAATATTTGAAGACTATTGGAAGGACTGATATTGAAGCTGAAACTCCAATACTTTGGCCACCTAATGCAAAGAACTGACTCATTTGAAAAGACCCTGATTCTGGGAAAGAATGAAAGCAGGAGGAGAAGGGGATGACAGAGGATGAGATTGTTGGATGGCATCACTGACTCAATGGACATGAGTTTGGGTAAACTCTGGGAGTTGGTGATGGACAGGGAGGCCAAGTGAGCTGCAGTCCATGGGGTCACAAAGAGTTGGACAAGACTTAGCGACTGAACTGAACTGAACTGAACTGATACTAAACTTTCATTAATAGATAGGACAACTATATAGGAAATGAACAAGAAAATAGACTTGTTGTTCAGTCACTCAGTCGAGTCTACTCTTTGTGACCCCATGGACTGCAGCACTCCAGGTTTCCTTGTCCATCACCATCTCCTGGAGTTTGCTCAGACACATGTCTACTGAGTCAGTGATGCCATCCAACCATTTCATCCTCTGTCATCCCCTTCTCTTCCTGTCCTCAATCTATCCCAGCATCAGTGTCTTTTCCAATGAGTTAGCTCTTCACAGAGGTGGCCAAAATACTGGAGCTTCAGCTTCAGCATCAGTCCTTCCAATGAATATTCAGGGTTTATTTCCTTTAGGATTGATTGGTTTGATCTCCTTGCTGTCCAAGGGACTCTCAAGAGTCTTCTCCAACACCACAGTTCAAAAGCATCAATTGTTCAGCACTCAGCCTTCTTTATGGTCCAACTTTCACATCCATGCATGATTACTGGAAAAACCTTAGGGACCTTTGTTCACAAAGTGATGTCTCTGCTTTTTAATAACCTGTCATAGCTTTTCTTCCAAGGAGCAAGCGTCTCTTAATTTTGTGGCTGCAGTCGCCATCTGCAGTGATTTTGGAGCCCAAGAAAATAAAATCTACCACTGTTTCCACTTTTCCTCCATCTATTTGCCATGAAGTGATGGGACTTGATACCATGAGGAAAGGTTGTTGCTGAACCACACAAAGACGCTGGGATTCTTGGCCTCCGGAGGAGAAGAATTCAATCTGGGGCCAGAGACAAGGCTTGCTCGCTCAGAGCTTTTATGTAATAAAGTTTTATTAAAGTATAAAGGAGATAGAGAAAGCTTCTGAC
>NW_011489686.1:812-1646 GCF_000754665.1 Bison bison bison | reverse complement strand
TCAAGCCCTCATTAAAGCTATGGGTAGGACTTTAACTGTCCTGTGTCTCTTGAGTTAATTTGCACAGATGTCTTTTGATAATGTCATTAGCTTTTTCAACCTTTCCTGAGGATTGGGGTCTCCAGGAACAGTGTAAGTGATATTCTATTTCTAGAGCCTTAGACACCCCCTGAGTTACAGCAGCTTTAAACGCGGAGCCATTGTCACTCTGAAGGCTCCGTGGCAGCCAAAACCTGGGGATAATTTCATGGGTTAAAATCTTTATAATTTCCTTAGCCTGTTAACTATGACAGGGAAAAGCCTCAATCCATCCAGTAAAAGTATCCACTCAAACTTGTAAGCAAGAATACCCATTAGCTTTTGGCATATGAGTAAAATCAATTTCCCAGTCCTATGCAGGATACTTTCCACTTCGTTGTAATCCAGATTTTGCTAGCTTTTCAGTCTTTGGGTTATTTTTCTGACAAACCTCACACCTTTTGATAATGTTCTTTAAAGTTTTCATTACATTTTTACCTTCAAACAAATGAGAAGCCATCTGGTAAGTACTCTCTGCACCCAAATGAAAACCCTTAAGAATTTTCCACTGAGCATTTTCAGGAATTATTAATCGTCCATCCTCAGACTGTAACCATCCTTTATCAGTAATCTTTGCTCCTCGTTTCTCATATCTTTCTAATTCTTCCTCAGTATATTGGGGTTTTTCCGGTTCCACAGGACCTGTCCAGATCAAAGGCGTCTGCAGTGAAGGGGTTTCGTAAAGTGCCACTTTTCTGGCTTGACAGCCAGCCAGCTGATTACCTTCAGCTACTTTACTCCCATCTCTGTTGTGTC
>NW_011489686.1:0-422 GCF_000754665.1 Bison bison bison | reverse complement strand
AGTGACAAACAAATTAAATTCTGACCCTGTGGGCAAGCTCAGAGCTGGAGCTTGCAGGAGAGCAGTCTGAAAAACCTTAAAAGCCTTTTGAGTATCTTGAGACCAAACCGGTTTGTCGGTTTGGGCCTGCTGTGTTTCAGCTATAAGTTTATATAAAGGCCCGGCAAGTTCCCCATAACCCGGAATCTAAATGCAACAGTAACCTGTGATCCCCAAAAATCCTCTCAATTGTCTTAAAGTCATAGGTAGGGGATGATTTAGTATAGGTTTAATTCTCTCGGGGCCTATGGCTCTAGTCCCTTCTGATATGATTAGGCCCAGGTATCTAACAGATTGTTGACAAAGCTGAGCCTTTTCTCTTGATGTCTTGTAACTGCAGCCTGCCAGAAGGTTTAAGAAGTCTTCTGAGGCTCATGAGGTTA
>NW_011489685.1:13290-15866 GCF_000754665.1 Bison bison bison | reverse complement strand
TTGCCATTTCCTTCTCCAGAGTATCTTCCTGATCCAGGGATCGAACCCAAGTCTCCCACATTGCAGGCAGATGCTTTACTGTCTGAGCCATCAGGGAAGCCTCAAGAAAGAAAAGGCCAGATAAGTATTGGACCTGTCCCACAACTGGGGCCTGGACACACAAGAACAGGTATACACGGAAACAAGGACCAGAATTCCTTCTGCAGGGCCTGCAGTATCATCCAGTGTGTGCTTCCAGTGGCCACGGGGCCTGGACCAAGTGCCCTTGGCTGTGAGCTGGCTGTCCAGCACCCTCATTTCTGGTCTGAGCCTGTTCTCAGGCTGGTCCCTCTCTAGGAGTTCTCCAAGCTATCCAGTATCCTAGTACAGTTGTTCTCTGCTTATGATGCCAGAGATGTTCTCTGGAGGGTACAGTTAACAGCCTTTATGACTAAAAGCAGGAGCTGTTATCTCCATTTTCTGGATGAGCAAACTGAGACTTAGAGTAGCATAGACTGAGCACAGGACTACTGTGAGCCTGGCTGAACTCAGGTCTCAGTTCAGGGTTGCGAGTGGTGTGTAGACATATAAGGTGAAAGGCTCTGAGATGACCAAGAGAACTAGAAACAGTTGTCAGTGGCTGGAGGCAAGGGAGGAGGCTGGAGAGGTAGAAAGGGGTCTGATCTTGCAGGGCTTTGCAGGTGGGTGATGTTGTGGAGTCTGTGTTCCATCCTAAGGGAGCAAACAGAAATCTTCAGAGTATCATACTTTGACTTTACTCCAAACCAGTTTTTGAGGGAAAGGATGGAAATAGAGGAAGCATCTAGAAGCTTATGGCAGGAGTACAGGAGAGGGGATGGATGGATCTGGACCAGGTGGTCTAGAGATGAAGAAGAGTGGGTGGGTTCAGGAGCATATTGTGAAGAGCATCTGCGAAGGTGGTGCCATTGACTGTGATGGAAACATGAGGAAGGATCAGCGTGTGTTGGGAGTGGGGGATTGAAGAGGTGGGACTGGACCTACAGAGTGTGACGTGTCCCGAGACATCCGGAGGGGGAGATCAGGAGGCAGGTGTATATGACTCTGGATCCCAGTAGAGATCAGTTCCGGAGACAGGAACTGGGGAGCTGTCCTGACTCGGCCTACACTCTTCTTTCAGTTTCTTCTTAAACGTCACATCCATGGAGCAGCCTTGCCCCCCACCGCCAACAGGCACTCCAATAACCCTTCTTACCTGTGTTTCCTTTATCATGGCATTAATAGCCCACTGACTTGATGTTATGTATTGATGTGTATGTCTCCTGTACTAGAGTGCAAGCTCCATGAGGCCGGAACTCTTGGTTCTGTTCTCTGCTCTCTATCCTGTGTCTAGAATAGGGCCTGGCACATGCACACTTGGGGAACAAGAATATTTATTAATGAGTGGAATCTTAAAGTCATCGGACTGAATGAGGACAAAAAGGCTCCCAGAAAACAGGTGGTCTGGGCCCAAGTCCTGAGCAAATGGTTCCTTCCTGTTGCTTATTCCCATATCTGTAGCTGTTGTTGTGGTTTAGACTCTAAGTCGTCTCTGACTCTTTGAGACCTATGGACTGTAGCCCGCCAGCCTCCTCGGTCCATAGGGTTTTCCAGGCAAGAATACTGGAGTGCCTTGCCATTTCCTTCTCTTGGGCATCTTCCAGACCTAGGAATCAAACCCAAATCTCCTGCATTAGCAGGCACATTCGTTACCACAGAGCCATATGGGAAAAGTCAGTGTATTACAATCCTGGATCTTATAAAACTATATATATTATATGAATCATTTCAAGAGGCCTAGTCACCATTATTTTTTCATCACAGACTAATCACACATCTGTTAATACAAGAAATAAGGCATGAATCTTTAAAACAAGCAGAGCATAAGTAATACAGTTAGAGACATTAATCAGGTCCTAAGTAAGTTAGCAGTGCTGTCTTCTAAGGAGTTACATGGCTTCCTCTAGAAACTGTCACCCTTGTGGTGAATTGGGTATTTCTTCCCTTGAAGAGGTGTGGTTAAGGCATAATGCAGATGAAATATGCACACTAGAGGAGAGGGAAGAATCTGACAGAGACAGACCCAAAATGTTCAATTTAAGTTTTTCTTGTTTTGTCTTAAAATAGACATTTTATTTCATTGTTGCTTAAGATTTTCCTGCCACAGGGACCACCTCCTGGAAGTCCTTCCCTTCCATCCATCCAGCCCCTGGGTGAGGATCACACGCTTCACCCCAATACAGGAGTGAGGGGCAGCAGTGGGGTCCCTCCCCTCCCCTCCCCTCCCCCGCAGCTCTGCTTGTCTGGCCCCTCTGGCCCTGGTGATGTTAGGATGCTGGGGTTGAGGCTTTGTGGCTGCGAACAGGAGAAGAAGGCTTGTGGTGCATTTCTCATCACCAGTTACTATATAGCGCTGTTGGTGTCATTGCAAGGCGGCACATGAACTTTTACGCAGAGTATGTCATGAGAAACGCTGGGCTGGAGGAAGCAAGCTGAAATCAAAATTGCTGGGAGAAATACCAATAACCTCAGATATGCAGATGACACTACCCTTATGGCAGAAAGTGAAGAAGAACTAA
>NW_011489685.1:8801-11476 GCF_000754665.1 Bison bison bison | reverse complement strand
ATGGGGTCGCTAAGAGTCGGACATGACTGAGCGACTTCACTTTCACTTTTCACTTTCATGAATTGGAGAAGGAAATGGCAACCCACTCCAGTACTCTTGCCTGGAGAATCCCAGGGACAGGGGAGCCTGGTGGGCTGCCGTCTATGGGATCCCACAGAGTTGGACACGACTGAAGTAACTTAGCAGCAGCAGCAGCATCACATAAGGCTGCAGTGGCCATGCTCTTCTCCTTGCAGAGGCAGGACCTGCAGTTTTGATCACTGAGGCAGGAGGCCATCACTGCCCCTCACCAACACTGCAGACAGGTGTCTGCATGTCCCTGGGGTTCTTCACCAGCTCCTTTTTCAATTCTCCAGAGATTGGTTGGGGGTGGAAGTCATCCGAAATCCCTTCAAGATGTCCTCTAGGCAGCCAGTGTTG
Source organism: Bison bison bison (assembly GCF_000754665.1). Lineage (NCBI taxonomy): Eukaryota > Metazoa > Chordata > Mammalia > Artiodactyla > Bovidae > Bison > Bison bison. Next base: position 11,056 of record NW_011489685.1, on the reverse strand, counting down.
AGTAAGCTAGGAAGAATTTTGGAGCCAATCTCAGGTGAGGCTGAGCATCAGCCGGGCCCAGGGATCCAAAATCTCTGCTTCAGGACTCTCGCCCATTGGGAATCAGTGACCTCCAGAATGTTTTTTTTTTCACCTAAAGGGGAGGTGCGCTATATACTCCCTTCTATTGGGAGAAAGGAGGCCCAATGCCTAGCTACCCACCATCACTGCCACCCCAGAAACACACAGCAACTAAGGCACCCAGAGGGACAGACACACGTTGGCAATGAGGCCCCTCCCGAGGCCCAGGGTGTGAACAGCTGCACAGAGGGCTGTGTGCTGTGGAGTCAGCACCTTAGGAGGCGGGAGGGGTGGTGGACAGAGAAGGAAGGAGTCTCAGGTCCTGATGGATCAGAAGAAGGAAAATGGGGAGAGGTGGTCAGGATACAGGAGACAAGAAAACCAAGGATGACCAGAAAAGGGGCAAAAAGCAGAAAATGTAAAAAGATGAGAAAGAAGCAAAATAGGACATGGGCAACCAAGGAAAATAGGAAGGAGACAGAGCAGATGGAGGGAAGGAAACAAAAAAGAGAGCGGAATGAATGGGAAGGCCGTGAGGAGGGAGAGGGAACCAGGAAGAGGGCATCAGGGTTCAACAGAGCTCTGTAAAGACACCCCCTGTGAGTGGAGGGGATAAGGGGTACTCGGCTGGTGCTTAGTCCCTACAGAAAACTGGCAGGTCCAGTACACCAGGTCGACCACGTACATCAGCAGGTTGATGGCTGTCAGGATGGCCACAGCCAGTCGCTGGTCCCAGACACAGCCATAGTCGGTAAGCTCATCAACGCAGCTCATATCACTGTACCAGTGGGGTTGTCCACCTAACTTCTCGTCAAACTGGTAGAGTGGCCAGAGGACCATGGCACTGACATAGAGGAGGAATGAGAGCATGGTCTGCCCCAGATGGAAAATGGTGAGCTGGAGGGGCAGTCTGTTCTCCCAGCCACTCAGCTTCAGCAGCATGGCCACGGCTACCCGGACGAAGCAGGTGAAGTACACAGCCAAGCAGCACTTTAGGGCCGGCTGGGGCCGGTACAGGGAGGTGTTGCTGATGAAGGAGAAGATGACACAGGCCACAACGCTCTCCAGAATCTTTAGCAGGCCTGGTAATGTGTGCTCATAGCAGGGGATGTTCTTCAACTTGTAGTATTTCCATGTGCAGGCCACATCTATGGCATAGAGCACACTCGTGATGCAGGAGAATGCAGAAGCAGCGATGGCCTGGTCTCGGGAAGGACCATAATGCAGGTACTGGACGTAGAAGATGGGGTTGATGATGGAGGTCATGAGGCAGAAAATTGCCACATAGCAGGCATAGGTGATGGGTAATTTGTACCAGAAAAAAGGAAGTATCTAGTCGTAGTAATAGCACTCTAACATAGAGATGAAGGCGGTCAGGGAGAAACAGACACACCAGATGGTTAGGCAACAGTTACTTACAGCCCCCCTCTCGTTGTCCATTCTGGCTGCCAGGAAGAGAGTCACATATATGGAGATCATCTGCACGAGGCTGAAGGGGGAGTACAGGGTTTCCATATATACTAGGTCAGGAAGTATCCCTCTGGTAAACATGGTGTTGTGAAGGTCTGGCAGGTTAGAGTCACCAGTATGGAATGGTCTTCACTTAGGACTCATCAGAGAAAGATCCAGATCTGTAGGTGGATTAAATGAGATGATCAGAAAAGGGTCAGGCCCTATGAGGGCTGAGGCTCGGGATCTGTGAAGTTTGAACCATTGGCTCAGACACTCAGGTAAGAGCACAGCTGCTCCAGAATGACTGTCCCCACCCATCACCTTTGGCCTTGTAAGGAGACTTGTCTCATCTCACAAATGGGTTGTATCTGGCCTCAAACCACCACCATTTTTATGTCTTTTTGCTGCACATCAATATCTACAGAAATACAGTATACTGTGGTCTTTTTCTACAATCACAAACCTTCAAATTAGAAAAACAATTAAAAAAAATTGTTTGGTAACCAATTCTGAGCTGAACAGGCAGGAGATCATTTATAGTTTTGTATGGACTTCCCTGATGGCTCAGATGGTAAAGCGTCTGCCTACAATGTGGGAGACCCGGGTTTGATCCCTGGGTCGGGAGGATCCTCTGGAGAAGGAAATGGCAACCCACTCCAGTACTCTTGCCTGGAAAATCCCATGGATGGAGGAGCCTGGTAGGCTATGGTCCATGGGGTCACAAAGAGCAGGACATGACTGAG